>NW_024704745.1:466006-485263 GCF_018977255.1 Callorhinchus milii | reverse complement strand
GGACAAAAAGTGCAGTGAATTCAGTGGCGTTGCCTTTCATGTTGACCACAAAGTGCATCAAAATCATAAATAATTTCAGAACTGATCCTCGTAGCATTTCGCTGTGTTTCTCGGGAATCCCCAATAACCCACCACCGCGACACTAATATTATATTGTTGTTGTTGAATGAAAGTGCCCCATCGCTTGTCCTTTCAAATCCGCTGCTTTGTGCAGCCTGAAATATTTTTTGACCACCAACTGGTCAGGAGGTCCCAAAACCCGCCCGACGGTAACCTGAAGCCATGGTCTTCAAGCAGAGTCCTGCAGCTCAGTGGTCAGAGCGCTCCTCCTCACAGGTGAGAGGACCCGGGTTCGATTCCCGGGCAGGGCAAAACTAGGCAAGTTTCCTACTCCATAAACCCTCGTTTACCCAGCGGACTAGGAACCCGGTTGTTAGTCATTGGGGATTGCTTTCTGGGGGTAATAATCCCTCTCCCGAACCCCCTCTCCCCCTCTCCCCCCAACCCCCCCCCCCACGAAAATATCCAATCAATTCCCTTTACAGTGTATCCTGTGAAGCGCTTTGAGACGTCGCGAAGGTGGGATAAAGCGCTATATCAAATGCAAGGACTATTATAATTTTGATCACAGTGAATCATGTGAAACACAAATGTAAGGATTATTATTTTGTATCCATGTTACATTCTCATGACAGTTGTACGCTCAGTCTGTGTGTGTGTGACAGCCGACACAGCCGACAGTGGTCGCCCTCTGGCCTGTGAGTCAGAAAGTTGTGGAAAGTTGCTTCCGATTGAGAGCATTGCACGTTCTGCCAACAGCAAACGCTTACTTTTCATGCAGACTGTTTGTGGCTGTGTTAAGCGCTCTGAGACGCTACCCTGAGTGGAGGGCGGGCGCTATATAAAGTGCCAGTTGCTGTTGTGGTTGTTGTGGTGGTGGGGCATGGCTTGTGCATATTGGCTGCCTACAAAATACAGTCACGGCACTTTACAGTAAATCCTGCGAAGCTGTTTGACACGGATTCACATAAAAGGCGTTATTTTTATTCACAGGCAGCAAACTGCCTCCTCATGTCACCGTTTCCAATTTCTTTGTGATCATTCTGTTTACTTGTTCGTCTCTGGCCGTTGATTTTTGGTTCGTGTCTGGAATGTTAACATTGTCTCTTTCAGAAGTTGTTTGATGTTCGGGTCTCGTTTCAGATTTAGTTGGAGTGGAGTCCTGTAGCTCAGTGGTTAGAGCACTCGCCTCACAAGCGAGAGGACCTGAGTTCGATTCCCGGGCAGCGAAACCTTAGGTAAGTTTCCTCACTCCACACACCCACACACCTCTGTTTACCAGCAGTGAGTAGGAACCCGGTTGCTAGTTCATTGATCTGCTCCATTTTAGAAATGGTTTCTAATGTTCACATGGTCTGGATTATATAAGGAAGATTTAACACGGGTATTAGGAGCAACAGTGTAAAATCACTTTGAAATGTTCTGGATCTATTTAGGTATTATACTAAATGTAAAGATTAGTATTATTTCAGTGTGTAATAAGACAATGTAATGTTGAGCTCTCTAAGATTAATAGATTCTACGAGTCACAAAGTAGGCACTATTGTTTGGGGGGTCAGCCACCCGGGTGTCTGACATACACGGAAACCCATCACCATGTTTAAGAGTATCCAATAGGCACTAAATGTGTGAATAAACTGTGAAGTTTTGTAACTTCATTAACTATAAAGTTTTATTACTTCAGTGCCGATATAGTGCCCAAACTATATTCAATGAACATACTTATAAGCTTCTGTGTGGCTTACCTAATAGCACAGCATAGTACGATGTACTGTATTTAATCTGCGTGTTTTACTTTGAATTTGAATCATTTGGGGAGATTACTTCTGCCATCTAATGGTAATGTGGAGAACAACAGGTATTGCGATACACCTTATCTGCATCCTCTTATTCTAATAAAGACAAAATGTCCACTAAGAATGCAATAACCGATTGACGAAGAGACATGATTTATACCTGATCAGAAGTCTTGTGTGGGGGAGTGTCATGAACATATTTTTTTTTGGGGTGGGGGTGAGATCTCCTATCGTTGATGAGCTATAATAAAAAATAGATAACAAAAGGTTTAATTAAGCCCCTTAAAAGCTATGCATGGTATTTTGCAACAAGATAGCGAGATACATCTGAAATACATCTTCTTTTATGGCAATAAAACTTCAATATTTGTCTGCACTTCAATAACCGATTGAGGCATGATTTATACCTCTTTGGAAAGGTCTCGCTCTGGGAGTGACATGGGCATATTTGTTTTCAGGTATCTTTCTATGGTTCATCAGTTATTTCCAGTTTTGCATTTTTCACTGCAGTGACACCTGGTGGCTGTCGAGTCAAAGTGACGCTGTGGCATTGTGCGTCACAGAGCATCTCCATACGTATGCAATGCACTGCAATTACATCAGGTGGCCACGCCGGCTGACCGTGGCGCTGTGGCATCATGTGTCACAGAGCACGCACGTAGCCAAGCGGTGGGAACAAAATAGAGAACACAGACAAAGCTAAGTGCAGCAATAACAACAAACCTACATTTTTAAAGTACCGATTCCTTCCACCAAGTCCTCCTAAAAAGAGTCCTCCCACAGGAATCCTCCCAGATGAATACAGATAAAGATGAAATGACTGTGTGTCAGTCTACATTCCATATTGGACCCGCTCATTGCAAGTGTAACTGCAATGGGTGCAGCTAGTCTATACTGTTAAATATAAAATGTCTATCTATGTGTCTGTCTAACCAATTGACATAGAGACATGACTTATACCTCATCGGAAAGGTCCTGCATGGGGGAGTGTCATGGGCATATATTTATTTGGGAATCTCCTATATTGACCTAAATAAGTTCATCACACATGTATGGACTCCATCAAGGAGTCCTCTAAACACGTTTCCTCCCACAGAGGTCCTTCCAACAGGAGTCCTCCCAACAGCAGTCAACAGGAGTCCTCCCACAGGAGTCCTCCCAACCTGGAGTGCTACCACTGAGGCCCCCCACTGTGCCCTCTCAAAAGGAATCCTGCCACAGGAGTCTTCCCAAAAGGATATGTGTGCAAATATGTGAACACGGGATGCTAACAAGTTCAATAGCACATTTTGTTAATCTTAAGGGATAAAGATGCCTAAGAAGCAAAGATCAAGCCTTTCAAGGACAAATAAAAATGCCAGACGAAAGAGAGAAGGACGATTAAATGAAACCGGTTACAAGCTTAACTGTAACAGGTACAGCTAGTTTATAATAATAATAAACTTTGCATTTGATATAGCACCTTATCACACCTTTGAGACGCCTCAAAGCGCTTCACTTCACAGTGTGGATTTAAGGTTTTGCCCTGCCTGGAAATCGAACCCAGGTCTTCTCGCTTTTGTGAGGTGAGCGCTCTAACCAATATGCTGTCAGTTGGAATTGTAGGACTGCTCCATTATTGGAATTGAGTCTATCATAATAGTTCCTAAACCAGGCAGGTCTGCAATATTCCACAGCCACATCAGCAAGGATCAGTTCATCCATAAGACTTGGTGGCAGATCACTGGGGCAGGGATTTTTCTCACTGAGCTCTTGTTAACTCTGCAAGTCAAAGCCCTAATGGTCCTCATGGACATTCCATAGGAACATACATAACTCTCCCTCCCGAAAAACACTATAGCTCGTGTTCAGCCCATTACATTAAAGGCAAGTTGAACCCATGCCTCTATTTACTTAGCAATAAGTAGGAACCCAGTTGTTAGTTGATCGGTGGCTCACTTTCCAGGGGTAATAAACCCTCTAAAACAAACAATTTGGTCACTCAATTCACAACGGTTTGTGGGATGCTGATGTGAGCAATTGGCTGCCGCATTTTGCCCACAAACTACAGTTGATTCCTCTTTACAATATATTATGTGAAGCGCTTTGAGACGTCTCAATGATGGGTTAAGGTGCTAAATCAAATGCAAGGAATATCAGTGATTATTATTATTACTCTTGCTATATCGAGACGCCGTCCAGAGTGAAGAGCAAGTGGTTGTTGTCGGTGTGATATAATGTAAGTATGATTAAGTTGTAATAGTTTCTACCACTGTGCATTCAGCAGACAGTGGAGTCAGTCTGGTGTGGAGTGAATCATAAAATGGGGTTTGAAAACATCCTTTGCATGTGTAGTTCAGTCATACAACGTTCTTAAACAAGACATGTAGGAAATTAGATTGATGCTTTCATTCAATTGTCCCATCCAGCGAAGCACCAGCACAGAGGAACTAGACATTCTTCTAACACCAACTCCGAAAATCCATGATTTATTTGTCAACGGTGAAGCTCTCATGCAGAAACAAAATAATCCACAAGGGGGCAGTTTGGTCTTGAGGGAATGTTACAAAGGTGCCTTTCTCCCCCAGCCGGATGTCTGGCACGTGGGGAAAGCCATCACCGTTGCTTACGAATCTCAAAACCGAACTGAGAATTCCACGCATCCCACCTCCACATGGAAATCCCAGAGCGTGATTGCTGGAATGGAATATGCTCTCTCTCCCTGAAGGGAGGCATCATTCCAAAAAAGTATTAATAATACTTAACGTGTTTGATACAGCGCCTTATCAGGTCTTCGAGACGTCACAAAGCACTTCACAGAATACACTGTAAAGCGAATTGACTCCATATTTTGTGGGTGAAAAGTGCAGTGACTTCATTTTGCTACGGTTCATAAATATTATAAGAACTGCTCGCTGTGTTTCTCGTGCATCGCACCAGAGATAACAGTTAATGCAGTAGCCTATTTGCACACAGCAATGTCCCACAAACAGCCGTGAAGTGAATGATTCATTTTACCTGCAGAATTGTCGGCCAGGGGCACCTTCTCTTTTCAGATAGTGTCATTTGGTCATTCAATCCACGCCTGTTTGTGGGACACTGTTGTGCACAATTGGCTGCCATGTTTCGCCCACAAAATATGCAGTCAGTTCACTTTACAGTATATTCTGTGAAGTGTTTTGAGACGTCTCGAAGACGTGATAAGGCACTTTATCAAATGCCAGGGTTATTATCTTTTTATTATTGTTGGATTTTTAACATCCACCTGAACAAGGAAACGGAACCTCGATTTAATGTCTCTAATGGAACACTCGCCCGAACTGCATATTTTGTGGGTGAAATACGGCAGCCAATTGCACACAGTACTGTCCCACCCACAGTTGTGGATTGAGTGACCAAATTATTCTTATTTTTTTGGAAGGGATTAGGTGCAGGTTGGCAAGAGTCCAGGCTTGGGGGGGGACCCCAGAATAAGTTAGGGTAACTGCTGGAGTCTAACCAGCTAAAACCGTATAGTTTGCAATTTATATCGCTGTCTGGCCAAGCTGCTTGTCCAGCTAGGACCACCTCAGCCGTTAGGGCCATGGCTGCAGGGTTAACAGGGTTGACAGGAGCCAAGTGGGAGGATTCCCTGCCCCCAGTGACTGGTCTGCCCTTCCATGTCCTGCCGATGAGCCGGGGGGCTGGCTTGATTCCGTTGCCAAACACAACGCCTTGGAGCCAGTTCAGCTCCAAGAAGACCCCGATTACCTCCCTGAGGTAATCATTCGACATACGATAAGGATGGGTTTGAGCTATCACTGGGTGAACGCTATTTGAATGAAACAATGCTTAATACAACAGAGATTTTTTAGTTTAATATTCAGTAACAAATACAGCATTATACAGCAACTTTTTGTTCCTGTTACACACAAAAAAATCAACATCAAGGTATTGTTGCAATGTATAAAAAATGATTTGGAAAAAAATACTTCCCGAGTGGCTGTTGGGTAAGTAGAATAGAGCATTTGAAAAAATTAGATAGGAATATGTGAGATTTGGAGGGACAAATACTGGTACTAATAATGGATCCAATACAAAGTTACATTTGTAAAGCGCCTGTCACGTCGGGAGGACGTCCTAAAGTGCAGAACAGTCAGGGATTAGGACCCGAGGGTTGCGATCAGAGAGGGTGGGTGGGTGGGGGTAGGGGGATGGCCAAAGGCGCAGTGGAAGAGGAGGGTCTTGAGACGGGTCTTGAAGGAGACAAAGGAGGGAGCGAGGCAAAGGGAATGTGGGATGGAGTTCCAGAGGGTGGGGGCAGAGGCTGAAGGCCCGGCTGCTGATGGTGGGGTGGGGTGGGGTGGGGTGGGCGGGGGACGTGGAGCAGTGCTGCCTATTCTGTAGATTTCTATTGGTCTATGGAATCGGCGTAATGGACATTCTGCAACTGATCTCCACTTTATATGAAGGATGGTAGCAAAGAAGTGGAAATCTGAATCACTTATGTGACCGTCTGTGCTCCGTTAACAGTTCCCTTTATCCCACTAGATATTATTATATTCCTAAAAACAGGAATCATCTGAATCATCTCTCAATTTAATTATAAATTGAATGAAAATCGTAAAAAAAATCCTTTTGCCACCAGCAGTCTAAATCTGTTTATGAATTGGGCTGTGTGGGTGTGAAAGGAGGCCTCTGGATTTGCTGGAAAGGGAGGAAGGAAAAGGGTAGTTCTACAAGATATTGCATTGGTGACCAAAAAGACAAATGGATTATGTACAGGAGGATCTGGAGAGATAGGGATGCCTTTCGATCCAGATAAATGCAGTCATGGGATTAAGGCATGGGCAACAGGATGCAAGAATGTGAGCTAACTGGTTGACTACAGGAAAACAAGAGAGTGACATCTTAAATATTGGTCGTTCACTTCATGACTGTTTGTGGGATATTGTTGTGCGCAAACTGGCTGTCGCGTTTCACCCACAAAACACACATTAAAAAGCATAACCTACAGCATTTCCTGTGAAGAGCTTTGAGACATCCTCGACCACATCATGCAAGAATTATCATCATCATCTTAAAGAAATACCCGTTTGCAGCAGTCAAGAGGAAAGAAATAAACAAGGTCTTAGGGTGCACAAGAGAACTGAACAAATATGAGCAAATAAAGGATTATAGTAAATGTTGTAAATTAAGTTGCCGCCGCTCTGGGGAATGGCATCCTCAATGTACTGCACTGAATCCTGCATTTACTAGTTTTACATTTCAATCTAACAGTTTATTTATAATAATAAATTGGTCACTTCAATCCACGGCTGTTTGTGGGACGCTGCTGTGTGCAATTTGCTGCAGGGTTTCGCTCCAAAAGATACAGTTAATTCACTTTACAATATATTCTGTGAAGCGCTTTGGGACGTCTCGAAGACGTGATCAGGCGTTACATCAAACACAAGGATTATTATAACAGAAACTAAAACGCCTCTTCAGTGTGGCATCCTGTTTCTGTTTTTAACACGAGATCTTCCCGATCCTTGAGAAGCTCCACGAAGATGAGGATAATTGCTAAACTGATTAAAAATGAATTCAATGTTCTTTCGTGGAGTCCTGTAGCTCAGTGGTTAGAGCACTCATCTCGCCTCGCGAGAGATCTGGGTTTGTTTCCCAGCAGGGCGAAACTTTGGGCAAGTTTCCTTATTCCACACGCCTGATAATAAGGTTATTATCAGCAATTCCCAGCTTTGTTCGGATTGTCTTCAGCATGGTGATGCGTTTCCGCATGTGTCAGACATCCGGCTGACCAAAACATTTTTTTAAAAATGTATACGCAAGTAAGGCAAAATTACATTAATAGCCAGCAAGATCCCACCATAAAGCCAAATCCCCAAGTCACTATTCTGAATGTGGCGGTTTGTTTAGAGATCATGATTCCAATGGACCCTGGCAGCTTTCCAAGTATGTGGGCTGTTTGGGTATAAAGAACTTCAACCTCAGTCCTTGTGATGTTCAAACGTCTCACCTTCTGGCAGGAGCATGGAAACGGCACTCACAAGCTTCATTCACCTCAGGAGCTTGGCGACGAGATGGCTCATGTATAATTTCCCCTCAGCCATAAGAGCTGAGATCAGGACATAACCTGTGAATGGGCATCTCCTACCAATAACACCAAATTAAGGTTTCCTCGGGGCGACCGCACTTGGAATAGTGTGCGCACTTCTGGTCACCACAATATAAAAATTACAGATAAGATTCTAAAGGGCCTAGATAATATAGATAAGACCAGGAGAAGCTGTTTTATCTTGTACTGAACAGTAGAACCGGAGGACACGGCCTGCGATTCAAGGGGGGTAAATTAAGAACAAATCTGCGGAAACACTACTTCGGTGAGCGAGTAGTAAACATATGGAACAGGCTCCCTAGGGAGAGAGAGAGAGAGAGAGAGAGAGATGGTGGAAGCAAAAAGTGTTGATTCTCTCAAGAACCAATTAGATAGATTTCTGTTAGGAAATAACATCTCGGGATACAGTATGTGTATATATATATATATATAGTTTGGGACACGACATGTCATGTGGCTGCCAGGATGGTGGAAGGAGGTCTTTTTTCGTCAGCAAATTCTTATGTTTTTAAGGCACTTCATTGTGAACAAAATCCAATCAAAATTACATTAATACTGAATCTGGTTGAAACATGGGAAAAGTAACTACAATACTTTGGTTGCAAGAAGCTGAACTATGCATAAATTTTCTGAAAAATATGATCTGGACTACTTGAGCACCACTAAAATAATAATAATAATCCTTTCATTTGATAGAGCGCTTTATCCTAGTTTTGAGACGTATCAAAGTGATGATAAGGTGCTATATGTCTCAAAGCGCTTTGAGACATCTCAACAAAGCTGGTATATCAAATGCAATTGATTGCAATTGGATTACTATTATTATTATAATAATAGCAACATGTAGGACCAATCAACTTGATCACCAGACACTCTGAAGCTTCATCACTATCTAAAAATAGTATTCACAAGCACAATATTTGGATCTGGTTCCAAATAAGGTTTTAAGTCTTTCCTTCAGAAGCTCTTGTGGATGTACTTCTACAGCTTTCCCCCTCATTAAAAAAGCATCCAGAATCTGCGGTGGTATCTCTGCTGAGCGTCCCTGAGTCGTCGATGTTTAGGACTGAAAAGCCCGAATAGGAACCCAAGCTTTCAGTTGCAAGAACAACTTTGAAGTAGTCACAGCATTCCTCCGCACCTTCCTCTGATCCCGGAACAAGAATAGGGACGTTCTGGGCAAGTTCACTGAAATACTGGAAAGGGGAGAGTGTCATTAAATCATTTTCTGTACCGCTAAAAGCATGTATATTTATCATTATGCAGGATTATCCAATGAATTAATCCAATAATAATAATCCTTGCATTTTATACAACGCCTGATCACATCTCCGAGATGGCTCAAAGCGCTTCACAGAATATACTGTAAAGCGAATTGACTATTTTCTGGATGAAACATGCCATCCTATTATGAACAGCAGTATCCCACAAAGAGTCGTGGATTGATTGACCAATTTACTATCTATTTATTTTGAAGGGATACACCCGGAAAAGTGATCCGGCAATCGACTAACAACCGTTCCTGCTTACTGTAGGTAAACAGGCATGTGGAGTAAGGAAACTTGCCTAATGTTTCGCCCTGTCCGGGAATCGAGCTCGGATCCTCTCGCTTACGAGGCAAGTGCTCTAACCAATATACTACAGGACTCCACAATGTGAAAGGGGCTATTCAAATGTAATTTTGAAAAAATATATATATTTGTCTCCATAGAATATACTGTAAAGTGAATTGACTGTATATTTTGTGGGTGAAGCGCAGCAGCCAATTGTGCACAACAATGTCCCACAAACAGTTGTGGATTGAAGTGACAAATATTATTTCAAAAATATTTTAAGGAATTATTACCCCCGGAAAAGCAATCCAATGTTTCGCCCACATAATATCAGTCAATTCACTTTACAGTATATCCTCTGAAGTGCTTTGAGATGTCTTGAAGACTTGATAAGGTGCTATATCAAATACAAGAATTATTAATATTATTATGAATAGACCCTTTGATATATAAAACAAATTTAGGTCACTCAATTACACAATAAAGTCAGCTGTTCTGAGGTTCCCATTCACACTCTCCCCTGACCCTCAGTTTAAATACACTTTTAAGGGCTAGGTATCAATAAAAATAATAATCCAATAATTATTAAGAGACCTGAAATCAACTAACAACTGGGTTCCTACTTACTGCGAGGTGAACAGGGCGCATGTGGAGTAAGGAAACTTGCCTAACGTTTCACCCCACCCGGGAATCAAACCCGGGACCTCTAGCTTACGAGGCGAGTGCTTTAACTACTAGGGAACACAACTCCAAATCAGAGACTTATTGAGTCTCACTGGGCTAAACACCAGACAGGGAAACTTGCTTTGACTATTCAAAATCTTCACAGCTTCTTTGAGAACTAAAGTGCCCAACCGTGATTGGACAGGAGAAAGCAAATCACTCTCAGACAGTCATTGCACCAAAGCTTTCAACCACCCCTTTTTTTTGATAATTTGTCAGATGGCAGTACATGGCAGCAAATGCCCTGTGCTAAATTCTAAAAGTTGTTTGCTAAATTCCGGCAAGTAGTTGAAACCTTTAGCTTAATATAGGGACAAGAGTAGGCCATTCAGCCCTTTGAGCCTGTTCTGCCATTCTATTAGATCATGGCTAATCTGTACCTCAATGCCAAATAAAAAAAATAATAGTAAATATCAAAAAGCTTGTTCAAATTACCACAAGACACAAGCCATCAGTAGTTTGCAGGACCCTGTGCTCATTGTCTGTTCTTCACAGAATCACATATCGTTTCCACACTCCAATTTCCAATCTTAAGCACAAAAACCTAAACAAGCTGAATGGAGGTCAGGATGCACTTACCTCTTGAATATGTTCCGGCAAATTGTAAGATGGAAAGAAGATGTGTTTTACGCCTCTATACGTCCAATATACACATAAGAAGGTTCCAGTTGCCACAACAAAAACAACAACCAGTGAAATTATGAACGTTATAAATGTTACCCACAATGGAATGAGACCTAGAGAAAAAGTAAAATACCATCAGTTTATATTTCACTTGCCTATAGTGACTACGTTCTGTCACTGTTACTAAAATAGGTAGTATGGCTTGATGTTTATAAGTTTATATGTGTATTACCCCAGGAAGGACAAGCAAAATAATAATAATTTGCTCAACTCAATCCACGAGTGTTTGTGGGACGCTGCTGTGCACAATTGGCTGCCGCGTTCGCCCACAAATATACAGTCAATTCACTTTACAGTGTGTTCTGTGAAGCGCTTTGGGACGTCCTTCCGACGTGAAAAGCGCTATATCAAATGCAAGGATTATTATTATTATTATTATTATATATTTTTTCAATTACATTTGAATAAGGCCTTTCACATCTGGAGGACATCCCAAGGCGCTCGACAGATGGGATTTGTACCTGAGCTAGAGGGGGTTGGGATCGGGGGCGGGGGTTGGAGGGAGGGTGACCGAAGGCGCAGTCAAAGAAGGGCCTTGAGACGGATTTTGAAGGAGGCAAGGAAGGAAACAAGGCGAGGGGACTGTGGGATGGAGTTGCAAAGGATGGGGCAGAGAGGCTGAATGGTGGGGTGGGCCGGACGGGGGACGTGGAGCAGGCCAGAGTCCGCTAAGTGGAGGGAGCGAACAGGTTGATATTGGGTGAGCAGGTCATAAAAGGTCGGAGGGTCAAGGCCCCGGAGGGCCTTGTCACTTCTTGAAGATGTGATAAGGCACTATATCAAATGCAAGGCTTATTATTATGCCCTATAGCGTTTCAGCTGGACTGGTTATCCCTACCAACCTGTCCGCTCCCTCCACTCAGGGGGCTCCAGTCTGCTTCGCATTCCCTGCCTTACCCAAATCACCATTGGCGGGCGGGCCTCTCTGTCCACACCCTCTGGAACTTCATCCCTCAGTCCCTCTACTCGACCCCTTCCTCGCCTCCTTCAAGACCCTCCTCTTCGACCACAACTTTGGTCACCCTCCTACCCCTACCCTCCCTGTCCTCCACCCTTCTGATTCCAACCACCAGCGCGGGTGCGGAATCCTGACTGTCCAGCGCTTTCCTGACGTTCTTCTGACATTTGTTGTTGCTACTGTCAGTTCAAGACCAGCCAGGGGAGAGCAGAAACTCAGATGCACAAAATTGTCAAATAAGCAAAACAAAAAGCTAACATTGACCATGTTGATCTCTCACTGCCTTGTACTTTAAAATAAAAGTGTCATACCCACGATTTTTTCACATGTCACTGAACTCGAATGGTAAGTGATGTTAAGTAGAGGGCAAAATCCCTGAACTTCCAAGCAATAGACAGTCCAAAGTTTGAGGTTTGGGATTGACACCAGTGAAGAAGTACTGATTATCTGAAAGAGAAAGACAGGTTAATGCCTTGATTTTGAACCTGCTGGGCATTGCCAATGCTTTCTGTTTTCATTTTAAATTGCATTCCATCAACGTACCATGACCTGTCTTTGAGAAAAGTGACGTAACACAGAACACAATACTAGTTACAACTTTTATTTGTACGGATGCGGATGACACCCAACTCTTCCTCTCTGCCTCCACCCTCGACTCCAGAACCACTGTTGTCCTCACAGACATCAAGTGCTGGATGATAGCTAACCTCCTCCAGTTGAATGTCAACAAGGCCCTCCTGCTTGGCTCCCGTCAGCGCCTTCACCCCTTGGATGCTGACAGCATCACCCTTCATAGATGCACTCTGCACCTCACGGAGCCAACATGAAACCTCACGTCTCTTGTTCGACCCACATCCGAGCCATGACCCGCTCTGCCTTTCCCCACCTCCACAACACTACCTGGCTCTGCCACTGTCTCACATCGCAGGCCACCGAGACCCTTATCCATGCGTTCATCACATCCAGGCTCAACTACGCCAACTCCTTGCTTATCGGGTTCCCCAACTCCTCCCTCCTGCAGATCATCCAGAACTCTGCAGCCTGTGTCCTCTCCCGCGACACTGACACCCCCATCTTTGCCCGGCTCCACTGGCTTCCTATCCCACAGAGGATACAGTTCAAGATCCTGATCTTCACCTTCAAGCCTTCCACAGCCTTGCTCCTTCCTACCTCCGTAACCTCCTATCAACCTGTCTGTGCTCTCCACTCAGCGGGCTCTGGCCTGCTTCATGTCCCCTGTCTTGCCCGCCCCACTGTTGGTAGACGGGCCTTCAGCCTCTCTGCCCCCAATTCTGCTTCAAAGAACATACCGATTTCTTGTTTTCTTGCTGCATGAATTTCCAGTATGATATTTTGTATTCATTACAGTTGAACCTGAAGAATGATTCATTTGTGGTTTGGGGAGCAGTAATGTTGACAATAAGCGAACTGTGTTTTGATTTCAACTTGACCCCAGGAGGACCAATCTGAACTACAATATTAAAAATAAAAAAGGTTACCAAATGAATTATCACAGAACAGTGTTTATAACTATAATATTTCTCGCATTTGGCACAGAGCCTTATCACCCCATAATCTGAGCACTTCACAGGATTTTACTGTGAAATGTAATGGCTATTTTGTAGGTAAATGTGGCAGCCAGTTTGCGCGTAGCAATGCCTCACAAATATGAAGTGAATGACCATTTTTTATCTGGGGGATTATTGACCAGGACACTGGGAGAAATTCGCTTCTCTTTTCAAGTTATTTCTACCTTATTTTCCAATTCTATTGCATTTTTATAGTTCGCAATTTTCACAAGAGAAACATAGTTGTTGTAATTTAAAATGCTCCTGTCCTCCACCCCTCCTGATCCCACCTCCCCAGCTCGGGTCCAAATCCCTGATTGTCCATTGTCTTGGGTCGCCCTCCGTGACCCTATCACCCCCATCCTCGCCCGACTCTACTGGCTTCCCATCACACAGAGGATACAGTTGAAGTTTCTGGTCCTCACCTTCAAAGCCCTCCACAGCCTTGCTTCCCCCAATACTTCTGCCACCTCCTAATCTCCTAACAATCTGTCTGCTCCCTCTGCTCAGTGGGCTCTGGCCTGCTTGATGCCCCCACTTGTTCGCCAACTATTCTCGGGCGGGCTTTCAGCCAGTCTGCTTCCACCCTCCGGGACTCCATCCCACAGTTCTTCGCCCCTCCCTCGCCTTCTTCAAGACACATCTCAAGATCCTCCTCTTCAACCGTGCCTTTGACCACCCTCCTACCCCCTACCCTCCCTGCCCTCCACCCCAACCACCAGGTTGGGTCCAAATTCCTGACTGTCCAGCGCCTTGGGATGTCCTCCCAACATGAGGCGTTTTACAAATGTAATTTGTTGTTGTTGTATTAATATTTGCTGCATTGTTTCAATTGTCAAGGAGAAAAAACAGATCTCACTGTGTTTGTATGTAGCAAAAGCTTTGGTGTTCAACCAGGGTGATGTCTGATTCCCTTGGTGCGCTTGAACTCGCAGGAAGTAAGTTACAAAGAAGTAAATGTTCAGGGGAGTCCAGTCACATTCTGCGAGGCAGATGTTTTCACAATTCGGCACATTGCTCCACATGTTCACTGTCTTACTGGTTGGGGGGAGAAAAAAAAAGCGTCTTTTTTATCTTCTTTGACAAGAATTAAAAAAGAAACCTCTTAAAATTAGCACACCTACACATGGTTACAAAATCGGATATCTCTTCAGTTGTTTGGAATTTTAGGCGGGAGGGGAGGGGAGTGGCGGGTGGGGGGGGGGGGGGCGGGATGGAGGAGAAAAAATGCTCAAAATTATATTCAAATAAATCTTTTGTTGCCATCAGTAAACAATAATATGGCAAACATTATATTTAAATAAAGTGTGAATGTCAAACAAGTACCATGTCAGGTTCAGTTGTGATTTACCTTCCCTCTAATCAAACAATGATATTATAATGATTCAGCTATCAAAGCTGCCCATCTTTACTTTTGTTATACGGATGTAACTCATCTACAAAAAGGCATCTTGTAGGTATGTACTAAAATTAGTCCATCAGGCACTCAGCCAAGACTCTTGGAAATGTGCAATACTGGGCAACCATTCAAATGCCTTGGTCTTAATTTTGGCCTTGGTTTAAAATCACTATGTGCGGGAAGCCCAACTGTCGACACTTCCTTCTTGGAATAACGTCAGCAGTGCTTCCTGTGCAGAGGGCACAGCAATCGTGGGAGTACAGTGATAGGAAAACTGCTGCTGAAAGTTATCACTGAAGTCAATTTGTATTTTACATCATGTCCGATTCTCCGCACTGTTATCTGAAGTGAACCAGCCCTAATGATTGCGGATAATCGGCTCTCTAGTGTAATGAAAATATCCCAAACTTACAAATGAAAGGAACTCCAGGCTTACCTTCTGCTCTGGACTGTAAAGGTCACACTGCAGTTGCCTTCGTTACTTCTCTGTCCATATTCCCATTTGAGGAGGTATTTAAAGTTTAGAGCGTGAATCTTTGCATTTATTGGCGGCTCCAATGTTCCAAGCACTGTGGAACAAATACAATCATCAAATGAATCCTGCATACCAAAAGAGTACACATTTACTTTCAGTTCTGAAACATCCTCATCTCCCCTCCCCCCAAAAAGGCTGCTTTTGTTGAAAGAATCCCACCAGTCTGTGCTAAGATGAGGAGTAGAAACTTCCTTGGGAGGAAATTGGGAAAAGTTTGTGAGCAGATCACGTTCAGGGAAAAATACGAGTCTTCCTTCTTGTTGGGATTACTTCCAATTTCCATTTCATACAGAAAGTGAATAAATGCTTTCATTTTAAAGTTGCTCCTTTCTACCCAATAAAAGGATAGCTGAAGAGTGTAAAGCCATTTTGCCTCTTGTTCTTATAATAATAATCCTGGCATTTGATACAGCGCCTTATCACATCTTTGAGACGGCTCAAAACGCTTCCCAGAATACACTATAAGGTGAATTGACTGTATATTTTGTGGGTGAAACGCTGCAGCCAATTGCGCACAACAATGTCCCACAAACAGTTGTGGATTGAAGTGACAAATATTATTTCAAAAATATTTTAAGGAATTATTACCCCCGGAAAAGCAATCCAATGTTTCGCCCACATAATATCAGTCAATTCACTTTACAGTATATCCTCTGAAGTGCTTTGAGATGTCTTGAAGACTTGATAAGGTGCTATATCAATACAAGAATTATTAATATTATTATGAATAGACCCTTTGATATATAAAACAAATTTAGGTCACTCAATTACACAATAAAGTCAGCTGTTCTGAGGTTCCCATTCACACTCTCCCCTGACCCTCAGTTTAAATACACTTTTAAGGGCTAGGTATCAATAAAAATAATAATCCAATAATTATTAAGAGACCTGAAAATCAACTAACAACTGGGTTCCTACTTACTGCGAGGTGAACAGGGGCATGTGGAGTAAGGAAACTTGCATTCCTGTTCAGATGCAAGGAGCATTGTTACCAATACTAATAATTATTATTACTAATCCCATTGATCAGGCAAATCACCTTGGAACCAATTGAACCCAAGGGAATCCTGTTATCTATCTTCTCCGTCCACCTTGAAAGGATAAAAGGCTCAGTTGATCAACTACCTCTCACGAACCAAACTCCACCAGAATGGCAAATAAATGCAAATGAATAATCTTTTCTCAAGAATTCGTGCAGCAAATAAGATACAATCTATATTGTCATGAAAGGCCTTTGTTAACGTGGATGCACCTGAAATTAGGCCACTGCTTCTCTCATATTACAGAATTTAGGAACTCACTCAACGCCTACATTGAGGAGCAGTCAAAGTGTGAAATTTCAGCCTTGTAGCTGACATTTTGCAACATCCTGTTGAAATTGATTACTCATTTTTACGAAACAGTAATCACTTCTGTACAAGAATAGATAGTGATACATTTGCAGACAGAAACTGAATTCTGCTGATGTACCACTTCGCTTCTTCCCACAACTTCCTGTCACCAAGTCAGATGCAGCACATTAGGGGCTTTACAGGTCTCAAATGTCATAACTAGAACTATTGTGCAATTGTAAAGAAACCCTTTCATTTACAGTCCTTTACTCACTTTCTGCCATCTTGTTCTTTTATATGCATTTCTTCTGTGTCTCGCTAGTGTGAGAAACATTCCTCTCAGGATAAGGGAAATCAAACAATCATTTATTAATACCAATGATATTGATTTTTTTTGGTCAGCCGGGTGTCTGACACATGCGGAAACCCATCACCGTTGCTTAAGAGTATCCAAACCAAGCTGAGGATTGCAAACATCCCACCTACACAAGGAAATCTTCGAGATAGATTGCTGGAATGGAATGTGCACACTCTCTTTCTCTCTCTCTCTCCCTGACGGGAGGCATCCTGCTTACCTAATTCCGGAAAATATTAGGCGCAGGTTGGCAAGAGCCAAGGCTAGGAGACTCCAGGGTAACTGCTGAAGTCTAATCTGCTAAAACCAGCTTGCTTGCCATTGATATCGCTGTCAGGCAAGCTTTCACCCAAACCATTAGGGCATTGGCTGCGGGGATAACAAGAGCTGAGTGGGATGACTCCCTGCCCCCAGTGACTGCTCTGCCCTTCCAGGTCCTGCCGAAGAGCCAGGCTGGGCTGTGCTGCCATCAGGAGGTCCCTGGAGTAGATAGTGACAGCATGATAACTGGTATACAATATTATATAATTAAACAGTTAAACATGTAGGATTGGGAAATCCAGAAAATTCATTAAATTGGGCAATTCAGATAAAGACAGCTTGGATAAGCTGCTTATCATCCTCCACCTTAAGCACATTCCATTTTGGCTTTATTTTTCAGAGATCTTAAAGAAGTTCATAAAGAAATTTCAATTTTAATTGGAAACTTATGTTGAATATATCAAAGCAGTAATTAGTGTCAAAAAGTATTGATCTAGAAGATGTGAAAAGCACTATATTAAATGCAAGGATTATTATTATAATCTTGTTGCATGCAACAGCTGTTTCAACACAGCAAGGACCACAAGGTAATTGAGAATTTACCCAAAGGATTGTTGGTCAAGATACCAGGAGAGATTCTCTTGTCAATTCTTAAGAGTGTGATGGGATCCTAAATGGCTGCAGAAAAATAATAATAATAATCCTTGCATTTGATATGGCGCCTTATCATGTTTTCAAGACGTCTCAAAGCGCTTCACAGAATATACTGTAGAGTGAATTGACTGTATATTATGTGAGTGAAACACGGCAGCCAATTGCGCACACAGTGTCCCACAAGCAGTCGTGTATTGAAATGACCAATTTATTATTAATATTCTTGTTTTTAGAAGGAATTATTAACCCCCAAAAAGCAATCCGCCAATCGATTAACAACCGGGTTCCACATAAAGGGATCATTTATGCCCATGGGATGATACCTTTGTTTCCATCACAACAACAACAAAATTACATTTGTCTAGCGCCTTTCACGTCAGGAGGACATCCCAAGGCACTGGATGATACCTAAACGTTAAAAGATGATACCTAAAACAATGCATCACTCCCCAATACTGCACTGGAACATCAACCTTGACTATGAAACATAAAATGAATGTCGGGTTTAGACTGCTGGAAACATAAGAGTGATTCAGAACCGAAAACAGAATTTATGCTTCTTGTGCTAAACATGCTTGTGGGAACTGAGAGTGGTCTGTACGTAAGCAAATAAACACACGTGAAAAGCTCTACTAAGCAATAACTGCAATACATAAACCATGGTGCAAAACAAAAGTACTTCCCAACTTCCTCACCAAATGACTTTATCACAGACTAAGATGAGGCACCATCTGAACAGAACACTGGAGTTTAAAATAATAATCAGAATAATCCTTGCATTTGATAAAGTGCCTCCAACATTGAATTATCTCAAAGCACTTCAATGTTTTTCTGTAATGTCTAGTTACTGTATATTCGTAGACGAACGCAGCAGACAATTTGTGCAGCAAAGTCTCAAATTAAGTCTCAAATTAAGTCTCAAAGCAGCAAATTAAGAGGATTTGTTGGCTGGCAGGTCGCATGAAACTCCCTTAACTTTTCCAATAAAAGTTGTGAGAAGAAATTCTATTATACCTTTCACAACTAAAATTATTATTATCACAATCCAAAATAGCTTTTAAAACTCAGCCAGACCAATAATTTAAGAAAGAGGGGGGAATTGATAAACAACATACCATACTTTTAGACAGACAAGATTGAATGACCAATTTTTGGGGGAATTATTACCCCCGGAAAAGCAATCCGCCAATTGACTAACAAGTGGGTTCACTTACAGCTAGGTAAACAGAGGCACGTGGAGAAAGGAAACTTGCCTAACGTTTTGCCCTGCCGGGGAATCGAACCCAGGTCTCTCGCTTGCGAGG
>NW_024704745.1:416006-463506 GCF_018977255.1 Callorhinchus milii | reverse complement strand
ATCACAGTCAACAACAACAACAATCATCACAGTCAACAACAACAACAATCATCATCACAGTCAACAACAACAACAGCCATCACAGTCAACAACAACAACAGCCATCACAATCAACAACAACAACAGCCATCACAGTCAACAACAACAACAATCATCATCACAGTCAACAACAACAACAACCATCATCACAGTCAACAACAACAACAATCATCATCACAGTCAACAACAACAACAACCATCATCACAGTCAACAACAACAACAATCATCATCACAGTCAACAACAACAACAACCATCATCACAGTCAACAACAACAACAATCATCATCACAGTCAACAACAACAACCACCATCACAGTCAACAACAACAACAATCATCATCACAGTCAACAACAACAACAATCATCATCACAGTCAACAACAACAACCACCATCACAGTCAACAACAACAACAGCCATCACAGTCAACAACAACAACAGCCATCACAGTCAACAACAACAACCATCATCACAATCAACAACAACAACAACCATCACAATCAACAACAACAATCATCATCACAGTCAACAACAACAACCACCATCACAGTCAACAACAACAACCACCATCACAGTCAACAACAACAACAATCATCATCACAGTCAACAACAACAACAATCATCATCACAGTCAACAACAACAACAATCATCATCACAGTCAACAACAACAACAGCCATCACAGTCAACAACAACAACAATCATCATCACAGTCAACAACAACAACAACCATCACAATCAACAACAACAATCATCATCACAGTCAACAACAACAACAACCATCACAGTCAACAACAACAACAATCATCATCACAGTCAACAACAACAACCACCATCACAGTCAACAACAACAACAATCAATCACAGTCAACAACAACAACAATCATCATCACAGTCAACAACAACAACAATCATCATCACAGTCAACAACAACAACAATCATCATCACAGTCAACAACAACAACCACCATCACAGTCAACAACAACAACAATCATCATCACAGTCAACAACAACAACAACCATCATCACAGTCAACAACAACAACAATCATCATCACAGTCAACAACAACAACAATCATCATCACAGTCAACAACAACAAAATCATCATCACAGTCAACAACAACAACAAACCATCACAGTCAACAACAACAACAATCATCATCACAGTCAACAACAACAACAACCATCATCACAGTCAACAGCAACAACAACAATCATCATCACAGTCAACAACAACAACCACCATCACAGTCAACAACAACAACAATCATCATCACAGTCAACAACAACAACAATCATCATCACAGTCAACAACAACAACAACCATCACAGTCAACAACAACAACAATCATCATCACAGTCAACAACAACAACCACCATCACAGTCAACAACAACAACAACAATCATCATCACAGTCAACAACAACAACAACCATCACAGTCAACAACAACAACCACCATCATCACAGTCAACAACAACAACCACCATCACAGTCAACAACAACAATCATCATCACAGTCAACAACAACAACAACCATCACAGTCAACAACAACAACAATCATCATCACAGTCAACAACAACAACCACCATCACAGTCAACAACAACAACAACAATCATCATCACAGTCAACAACAACAACAACCATCACAGTCAACAACAACAACCACCATCATCACAGTCAACAACAACAACCACCATCACAGTCAACAACAACAATCATCATCACAGTCAACAACAACAACAACCATCATCACAGTCAACAACAACAACCACCATCATCACAGTCAACAACAACAACCACCATCACAGTCAACAACAACAACCACCATCACAGTCAACAACAACAACAATCATCATCACAGTCAACAACAACAACCACCATCACAGTCAACAACAACAACAATCATCATCACAGTCAACAACAACAACAACCATCATCACAGTCAACAGCAACAACAACAATCATCATCACAGTCAACAACAACAACCACCATCACAGTCAACAACAACAACAATCATCATCACAGTCAACAACAACAACAATCATCATCACAGTCAACAACAACAACCATCATCACAGTCAACAACAACAACAATCATCATCACAGTCAACAACAACAACCACCATCACAGTCAACAACAACAACAATCATCATCACAGTCAACAACAACAACAATCATCATCACAGTCAACAACAACAACAACCATCATCACAGTCAACAACAACAACCACCATCACAGTCAACAACAACAACCACCATCACAGTCAACAACAACAACAAACCATCACAGTCAACAACAACAACAATCATCATCACAGTCAACAACAACAACAACCATCATCACAGTCAACAGCAACAACAACAATCATCATCACAGTCAACAACAACAACCACCATCACAGTCAACAACAACAACAATCATCATCACAGTCAACAACAACAACAATCATCATCACAGTCAACAACAACAACAATCATCATCACAGTCAACAACAACAACCACCATCATCACAGTCAACAACAACAACCATCATCACAGTCAACAACAACAACAACCATCATCACAGTCAACAACAACAACAACAACAACCATCATCACAGTCAACAACAACAACAATCATCATCACAGTCAACAACAACAACAATCATCATCACAGTCAACCACAACCACAATCATCATCACAGCCAACAACAACACCAACAACAACCATCATCACAGTCAACAACAACAACCATCATCACAGTCAACAGCAACAACAACAACAACCATCATCACAGTCAACAACAACAACAATCATCATCACAGTCAACAACAACAACAATCATCACAGTCAACAGCAACAACAACCATTATCACAGTCAACAACAACAATCATCATCACAGTCAACAACAACAACAACAACCATCATCACAGTCAACAGCAACAACAACCATTATCACAGTCAACAACAACAATCATCATCACAGTCAACAACAACAACAATCATCACAGTCAACAGCAACAACAACCATTATCACAGTCAACAACAACAACAATCACCACAGTCAACAACAACAACAATCATCACAGTCAACAACAACAACAACAACCATCATCACAGTCAACAACAACAACAACCATTATCACAGTCAACAACAACAACAACCATTATCACAGTCAACAGCAACAACAACCATTATCACAGTCAACAACAACAATCATCATCACAGTCAACAACAACAACAACCATCACAGTCAACAACAACAACAATCATCATCACAGTCAACAACAACAACAACAACAACCATCATCACAGTCAACAGCAACAACAACCATTATCACAGTCAACAACAACAATCATCATCACAGTCAACAACAACAACCATCATCACAGTCAACAACAACAACAACAACCATCATCACAGTCAACAACAACAACAACCATTATCACAGTCAACAACAACAACAACCATCATCACAGTCAACAACAACAACAACCACCATCACAGTCAACAACAACAACAATCATCATCACAGTCAACAACAACAACAACCATCATCACAGTCAACAACAACAACCATCATCACAGTCAACAACAACAACAACCATCATCACAGTCAACAACAACAACAACAACCATCATCACAGTCAACAACAACAACAACCATCATCACAGTCAACAACAACAATCATCATCACAGTCAACAACAACAATCATCATCACAGTCAACAACAACAACAATCATCATCACAGTCAACAACAACAACAATCATCATCACAGTCAACAACAACCATCATCACAGTCAACAACAACAACAACCATCATCACAGTCAACAACAACAACCATCATCACAGTCAACAACAACAACAACCATCATCACAGTCAACAACAACAACAATCATCATCACAGTCAACAACAACAACAACAACAATCATCATCACAGTGAACAACAACAACCATCATCACAGTCAACAACAACAAGCATCATCACAGTCAACAACAACAACAATCATCATCACAGTCAACAACAACAACAACCATCATCACAGTCAACAACAACAACAATCATCATCACAGTCAACAACAACAACAACCACCATCACAGTCAACAACAACAACAACCATCATCACATTCAACAACAACAACAATCATCATCACAGTCAACAACAACAACAACCATCATCACAGTCAACAACAACAACAACCATCATCACATTCAACAACAACAACAATCATCATCACAGTCAATAACAACAACAACCATCATCACAGTCAACAACAACAACCATCATCACAGTCAACAACAACAACAATCATCATCACAGTCAACAACAACAACAACAACCATCATCACAGTCAACAACAACAACAATCATCATCACAGTCAACAACAACAATCATCATCACAGTCAACAACAACAACAACAACCATCATCACAGTCAACAACAACAACAATCATCATCACAGTCAACAACAACAATCATCATCACAGTCAACAACAACAATCATCATCACAGTCAACAACAATCATCATCACAGTCAACAACAACAACAATCATCATTACACTCAATAACAACAACAATCATCATTACAGTCAATAACAACAACAATCATCATTACACTCAATAACAACAACAATCATCATTACACTCAATAACAACAACAACAATAATCATTACAGTCAATAATAACAACAATAATCATTACAGTCTGACAACAATAATAACAATAATAATCATCATTACAGTCAATAATAACAATAATAATAATAATAATAATGACTACAGTCAATAATAATAACAATAATAACAATAATAATCCTTGCATTTGATATAGCGCTTTTCACGTGTTATAGACGTCTCGAAGCGCTTCACAGAACACACTGTAAAGTGAATTGACTGTATATTTGTGGGCGAACGCGGCAGCCAATTGCGCACAGCAATGTCCCACAAACAGTCGTAGATTGAAAATGACCAATTTATTATTGTTTTTGTTTTGGAGGTATTATTATTAGGCTCTGTGTGGAGTAAGGAAACTTGCCCAAGGTTTCGCCCTCTGCCTGGAATTGAACTCAGGTCTCTCACTTGCAAAGCGAGTGCTCTAACCACAGGACTCCAGTAACATCAACAATAATAATAATCATCCTTACAGTTAATAATAATAACAATAACAATAATAATAATCATTCTTACATTTCATATAATAATAACAACAATAATAATCCCTACATTTGATATTATAATAATCCTTATTACATTTGACACAGCGCCTCATCACGTCTTCGAGACGTCTCAAAGCGCTTCATAGATTATACCATGAAGTGAATTAACTCTGCATTTTCGAGAACATCTTGTAACATTCAGGTCAGCAACAGTGGAAGCAACATCACTGAGCTGAGATCATACGTTCAGCTAATGGCAACATATGGACGTTAGTGCTGCAGAAACACTGCCTGACTCAGGTGTGGGGAGGAGTTGGGAAGCTGTGAAATTTTGGTTGACTTTGAGGCGTCTTTTCTTTTATTGTTAAAATCACTCCTCTCTGTAGAGGGTGTTCACAAAGTCCTGTTACCCCCCTGTGTTTTTTTTCTTACAATGAATTTTTATTTTCTGTTGCTGAGGAGTCAAGTGTAACGATCACTGTCTGATGAGATCAGTAATTTCCTCGTCACTCCATCCAAGATGCAGAAGATGTCGCACTGAACATGGTGACAGAAAATGAAAAAAAGTTTCAGTTGTTGGTCACTGTGTGTAAAAAGAGGGTGTAACAGGACTCTGTGAACAAGGCTACAGCACTTTTATTATAATCCTGCCCTAAACAGAAGCTGTTCAAAGGTCATTTTGCTCATTTGAAAGCACTCTTGCTTCTGAATCAGAAAGTTGCAGGTTCAAGTAACAACATTAGGACTTTGAGCTTAGTTTAGGCTGAAGCACCAAGTGTAGTAGTTAATCCTTGCTGCTGACATAGCTTCCTTCACTTCGGGAGTATATTTCAAAATGCTTCACAGTATTTATAATAATAATAATCCTTGGATTTGATGTCTTAAAGCGCTTCGCAGAATATACTGTGAAGCAAACTGACTGCATATTTTGTGGGCGAAACGCGCTCTGTGAAGTATACCGACTGTTTTGTAGGCAAACGCAGTGGCCAATTTGCACGTAGCACAATGATCCGCAAATATGTCATTCAATGAATGATCAATTTTACGTGGTGACTGTTGGCCTGGGCACTGGGAGAAGCTCCCTTGTCTTGTCTTTCAAACAGTGAATGGGATCGTCACCTTTCACCTGAACACACAGGTGGGACCATGGTTTAAGGTCTCATCTGAAGGACGGCACCTCCAACAAATGCTGCAGTGTAGGATATCCCGCAAAGAGTTAAAGGATAATAAAGAGCCAATGAGACAAAGTCAGAAAGTACAAAAGGAACCCTGGGCCTGCAGTGGAACAAAGCGCTGTGGTTTGTGGACTGGAGTGCTCTGAGAGTTAAGAATAAAGAAATGTATTAATGCACCCATGCTTTGGATTGAATGTCATGACAACCACAACCACAACAACAACTTGCATTTACACAGCGCCCCTCACGCAGGGTAGCGTCCCAGAGCACTCGACAATGGCGCAGCATGAAGCCGATCCGCCAATTGACTAACCACTGGGTTCCTACTCACTGCCGGATAAACAGAGGCTTGTGGGGTAAGCAAACTCACCTAAGGTTTCTTCCTGCCCAGGAATTGAACCAGGGTCCTCTCTCTTGCGAAGTGAGTGCTCTAATCAATACGCTACAGACTCCAGAACACTAGTTAACAGTAATATACCTTATAACTGCACCTTATAATGCTGAAAGTCCATTTTGGAAGTTTTCCTTAGACAGACTATTTGATAGGGTTGCCCACAGCACAGAAAGAACTTTGGTCAACGTGACAAATGACCTTTTGTCCATCAGCGACCAGGGCTCCTTCTGCCTCCTCGTCCTCCTTGACCTCTCTGCTGCCTTCGATAACGTTGACCACTCTATCCTCTTCCTTCATGGTTCTGTCCATGACCCATTCAGATTGTACCTCTCACACCACTCCCCGGCCCTTTCCCCATAACCTGCAAACCCGTCCTCCTCAAATATCCGTCCACCGCGTTTTTAAAAGTTGTTATCGAATCGGCCTCGACTTCCCTTTCAGGCGATGCGATCCAGTTTCGAACAACTCGCTGCGTGAAGAAATTTCTTCTCACCTCCCCTCGGCTTCTTTTACAGATTATTTTGAATCTGTGACCTCGAGTCACCGACACTCCCACCAGTGGAACAGTTTTTCCCTTTCTAACCTATCAAATCCCCTCATGATTTTGAAGTCCTCTATTAGGTCTCCTCGTAACCTTCTCTGCTCCAATGAGAATAATCCCGGCCTCTCCAGCCTTTCCTCATTACCAAGGTCCCTCATTCCTGGTACCATCCTCGTAAATCTCCTCTGCGTCCTTTCCAATGCCTTAACATCCTTCCTATAGTATGGTGCCCTGAACTGGGCGCAGTATTCTAACTGAGGCCTAACCAGTGTTTATATGGGTTAATCATAACCTCCTGACTCTTGCAGTCGGCTGCTATCCTTCTCACTGTTTACCCCCTCCCTAACTTGGAAATGGTACTTGCTATACCCAAATCCAGATCATTTATGTATATTAAGAAGAGCAGTGGTCCTAATACCGATCCCTGGGGGACACCACTGTACACTTCCCTCCAGTCAGAAAAGCAGCCGTTCACCACAACTCTCTTCTTTCTGTCTCCCAGCCAGTTTGGGATCCGCTGCCACTGTCCCTTTTATACCATGGGCTTCTATCTTTCTTACAAGTCTTTCATGTGGCACTTTGTCAAATGCCTTTTGAAAGTCCATATGAACTACATCTACTGCTCTACCTTCATCCACCCTCTCCATTACCTCATCGAAAAATTCTATTAGATTTGTTGGACAAGATTTGCCTTTAACAACTCCGTGCGGCTGTCCCTAATTAACCCATATTCATCTAAGTGAAGATTTATTCTGTCCCGGATTATAGCCTCCAGGAGTTTCCCCACTACTGATGTTAGGCTGACTGGCCTGTAGTTCCCAGGTGTGTCCTTCTGTCCCTTTTTGTACCGGGGAGTAACATTGGCCACTCTCCAGTCCTCTGGCACCTTCCCGATGTCCAACGAAGATTGAAAAACTGCTATTTGTACCCGTCCCTCCCATAGTAACCTCGGCTGCATCCCGTCTGGACCAGGCGACTCATCACCTTCAGCGCAGTCAGCCTTTTCAGTACTTCCTCTCTTGTTTATACCTATCCTACCCATTTCCTCTACCCTCTCCTCCGATACTGCGGCATTTGGTGCATCCACTTCCTTTGTGAAGACAGATGCAAAGTACCCATCTGTGTGATTGGAAGCCAGAGGAGTCGGGCAAGGATGCGGGTGATAGGTCGCGGAGCCTGGTGCGGGAGAGGACACGGGCTGTAAAGTTCTGGATGATCTGCAGCGGGGGGGAGAGGGGAGTTGGGGAGGCCGACAAGCAGTGAGTTTGCAATAACATTACCCAACTTGGCCACTGTCTCACAGACAGGCCACTGAGACCCTCATACACACATTCATAACATTCAAGCTTTACTGTTGCAAACTTGTCGGCCCCCCAACTCCTCCCTCCACAGGCTGCAGATCATCCAGAACTTTGCAGCCCATGTCCTCTCCTGCACAAGGCTCCGTGACACTATATTAATAATAATAATAATAATAATCCTTGCATTTGATATAGCGCTTTTCACGTGTTATAGACGTCTCAAAGCGCTTCACAGAACACACTGTAAAGTGAATTGACTGTATATTTGTGGGCGAACGCGGCAGCCAATTGCGCACAGCAATGTCCCACAAACAGTCATAGATTGAAAATGACCAATTTATTATTGTTTTATGTTTTGGAGGTATTATTATTAGGCTCTGTGTGGAGTAAGGAAACTTGCCCAAGGTTTCGCCCTCTGCCGGGGATTGAACTCAGGTCTCTCGCTTGCAAAGCGAGTGCTCTAACCACTGAGCTACAGGACTATCACCCCCATCCTCGCCCAACTCCACTGGCTTCCCACCACCACGCAGAGGATACAGTTCAAGATCCTAGTCCTCCCTCAAAGCCCTCCATGGCCTCATTCCCCCCTACCTCTGCCACCTCCTACCGATCTGCCCGCTCCCTCCGCTCAGTGGGCTCCGGCCTGCTTCACATTCCCCCACTCGCCCGCCTTCTGCCACTCTGCCCCCACCTTCTGGAACTCCATCCTCCACCTCGCCCCCTTCCTCGCCTCCTTCAAGACCCGTCTCAAGACCCTCCTCTTCAACCATGCTTTCGATCACCCTCCTTCACCCCCCCCCACCACCCTCCCCGATCCCGACCTCCAGCTTGGGTCCAAAACACTGACTGTCCAGCGCCTTGGGCCATCCCCCAAAGTGAAAGGTGCTATACAAATGTAATTTTGTTGTTGTTGTTCAAGATGATACGTATATTTAAAACATTTCTGGCAGGGTGAAATGTTGGACAAGTTTCCTTTCTCCATACGCTTCTGTTTACCTAGCAGTAAGTACAAACCCAGTTGTTGGTCGATTAGTAGATCGCTTTTCTGGGGGGAATAATTCCTTTAAAATGTTTTTAAAAAATAATAATAAATTGGTCACTTCAATCCACAACTGTTTGTGGGCACTGCTGGCTGCCGTGTTTCTCCTACAAAAATATAGTCAATTTACTTTGCAGTATATTCTATGAAGCGCTTTGAGACACCTAGAAGATGCGATAAGGCGCTATAATAAATGCAAGGATTATTATTCATGGAATTGATAAGTTATAGAGGCTTGATTTGTATCTTGTTTTGTTGAATTTTTTTTTAATGTTGGGTAAATTTTCCATTTTAACAGAACAATAGGTTCAATTGTCATAGCCTTACAATGCAAGCCTAAGGAAATGACAAGAACTTGCATGTATATGTATCTCCCCTCATGCAGGGTAGTGTCCCAGAGCGCTTGATCATAGTGGAGCAGGACACCGAGCTAGGGGCAGAGGGGGGATAACTATAGGCACAGTTGAAGAGGAAGGTCTTCAGGTGCGACCTGAAGATGGTGAGGGAGGGGACAAGGTGGAGGGATAGAGGAAGAGTGCTCCAAAGTTTCGGGGCACAGTGGCTGAAAGTGCAACCGAGTTAGTCTCCGCAGCCTGTCTACAAAAGAATGCATTGCTCAAAGTTCAAAGAACAACAATAAATAAGATTTCAGAATTGAATGATTAGAGGTTCTGATATGTAGTGGTTTCCAGTCTTTAATAAGGAAAATGGAAATGCATCATATTTAAAAGCCGTCATATCATCAGAAAGCACAACACTTTGCGAGACAATTTTTAGGTGGACAGCAGTTTAAAAATTCAGGAATTCATCCTTGGAAACCAGCCAAATCCATTGACATAAAGAAAAATGACAAAACAAATCATTGGAAGTGACATCTTCACAGTTCGGCAGCTTTCAGTCTAAGCTGCGCTGTTCATGAGAGTCTGCAAGTTTCCGTAAGGGTTGTTAGTGTTAGCACAGGGTTCTTGTTTGTCCTCTGGCATTAGTTTGTTCTCCTCGGAGGGATACTTCCAAAGCTGCTCAGGATTTGCGCTCATATCGTCGTTTTTCTTGCTGGACTCTTTCTTGAAGTCTGAAACAATGCTAAGTTTGTCAAAGAATTCTTCCTCCGAGTTCTGGCTGTCGGGTAGCATTAGTAGAGAACTCAGCGACATCTTCTGTTGCAGGCATTGATAAAAGAAAAATTGTGCGTTTAGTGTGACAATCTGAATTTATATAGCATGTAGGATAATAATAATAATTCTTGGATTTGATACAGCGCCTTATCAGGTCTTCGAGACATCTCAAAACACTTCACAGAACATACTGCAAAGTGAATTGACTGTATATTTTATGGTTGAAACGCAGAAGCCAATTGCGCACAGCAGTGTCCCACAAACAGTCATGGATTGTGTGACCAATGATTATTAATATCTTTTATATGTATATATATATCTAAGGGATTGTTACCCTCAGAAAAGCGATCCACCAATATAGAGTAAGGAACAGTACTGCTAGGTGTGGGGTAAAGAAACTTGCGCCCTGCCCAGGAATTGAACCCAGGTCCTCTCATTTGTGAGGCAAGTGATCTAACCACTGAGCTACAGGGCTCCAGGGTAGAGAGTGGGAGATACTGAAAGTAAAATGGAGGGAGTTTTCAGAGGTTAGGAGCTTATAACTGAAAGCTCAGCTATCAGTGGTGATGCAAATAGTGCTAGTTATTCACAAATCAATGAAGACAGCACTTCCTTGTAGAACATCCTGTTCTGCCACCTCAATATCATTGAAGTTTCTCTGGATCCATTGGGACTAGTACAATAAATGGGAGGAGGTTTATAGATGTAAGTACAACAGAGAGTGATTCACCAGTACTCAATAAACACACCTATATTGGCAGTAACAAAAGTAGCATATTTGCTTTCTCATTGGGACCTTGAATGGATCAACTATTAGCCGGTTTTGCAATATGCATGCAATCCATTTAGATAGGAAAACATATGACATTTTGCAATACGCAGACTGGTTGAAGCAAGACTTACAGTCCACAACTCTATGATGTGATCAGTGACCAGCTGTCCCTTTTGCGAAATGCCTGCAATTGGCGTGTATTCCATTTAGAATCATATCCACAGAAGGCCGATCAGCCCATCGTGTCTGTGTCGGCTCTTTGAAAGAGCTCTGTTCAAATCAAGCCCATTCCCCTGCTCTTTTCCCCATAGCCCTGCAAATTTGTCCTCCCCAAATATCTATCTACTTCTATTTTGAAAGGTGTTATCGAATCGGCTTCCACCACTCTTTCAGGCAATTCATTCCAGATCCCAACAACTCGCTGTGTGAAAATATTTCTCCTCCCCTCCCCTTTGTTTCTTTTAACAACTATTTTAAATCTGTGCCCTCGGATTACCGACCCACCCGCCACTAGAAATAGTTTTTCCCTGTTCACTCTATCAAATCCCCTCATAATTCTGAACATCTCTATTAAATCTCTATTTAACCTTCTCTGCCCCAAGGAGAATAATCCTAGCTTCTGTAGCCCCTTTCATAACTGAAGTCCCTCATTCCTGTTACCATCCTGGTCAATCTCCTTTGCACCCTCTCCAATGCCTTGAAATCCTTCCTATAGTGTGGTGCCCAGAACTGAACACAGGCCTAGTGTTTTATAAAGGTTCATCATAACCTACTTACTCTTGTATTCTATTTATAAATCCCATATGCTTTTTTAACAGCTTTAACTACCTGTCCTGCCACCTTCAAAGATTTACTTATATGAACCCCCAGGTCTGATTCCTCACCCTTTTAAGATTCTACCATCAGCTTATATTGCTTCTAACTCATTCTTCCTCACAAAATGCATTACTTTGCATTTTTCCGCATTAAACTTTTTCTGCCACGTGTCTGCCCATTTCACCAGTCTGTCTGTGTCCATCTGCTACTATCCTCCTCACTGTTTACTACTTTTCCTAGCTTAGTATCATCTGCAAACTTGGAAATTGTACTCTCTATATCCACGTCCAGGTCATTTATACAGATCAAAAACAGCAGTGGTCCCACTACGACACCACTGCACACTTCCCTCCAGTTAGAGAAACAACCGTTCACCACCATTCTCTGGTTGCTGTCTCCCAGCAGTTCTGGGTTTCAATTTTTCTACCAAGAAATGGTAGAATTATGTGGCACTTCATCAAACGCCTTTTGAAAATCCATATAAACGACATCAACTGCACCACCTTTTTCTTAGACACAATTTACCTTTAACAAATCTGTGTTGATTGTCCTTTATTAACCCATACTTTTTCTAATTGAAAATTTATTTTGTCCCCGATTATAGTCTCTGGAAGTTTCCCCACTATTGACGTGAGGCTGACTGGCCGCAGTTCCTGGGTTTATCCTTCTCCCCCTTTTCGCACAGGGGAGTAATATTTGCAACCCTCCAGTCCTCTGGTACCACCAATCCAAGGAGGATTGACAGACCAATAGCCAGAGCTTTTGCTATTTCCAACCTTACTTCCCTCAGTAACCTACGATGAATCCCATCCTGACTGGGTCACTTATCTATCTTGAGCACCTACAACCTTTTTAGTCCCTCGTCTCCAATTTCTCTACCTTCTCCTCCAATACTGTGGCATTGGCTGCATCCTCTTGTTTTGTGAAGAATGCAAAGTACTCATTCAGTATGTCAGCCCTGCCCTCTGCCTCCACAAGAAGATTTCCTCTTTGGTCCCTAATTGGACCCACCCTACCTTTGACTAACCTTTTATTCTTTAGATGATTTACAATACGTGGACTTTGATTACAATGAGGATCATAGTACGCACCTCTTTGATGTGTTCAGGGAGGCTGTAGGACGGGTAGAAGGCATATCTGATAGTTCTGTAGCTGCAAATGACTGTACTGAACACTCCCATCACCATTATGAAGACAACCGCAAGTGATATCAGAAGTACTACCATGGTCATCCACAGCGGAATTTTATCTGGAAAGACAGATGCAGAAGAACATTTGTAAATATCAATGTATTAGTCCATGCACAATATGAAACCCACTCCACCCCTCCCACCCCCCCACCACCACCAAAAAAACTCTAAAGGACGAAATTACCAAGATAAAACTGGTGCAGTTTTTTTTTATCTATGTTGCATTATTTCTTAACCCTTTCAGGCAATGCATTCCAGATCCCAACAACTCGCTGTGTGAAAACATTTCTCCTCACCTCCCCTCTGTTTCTTTTAATAACTGTTTTAAATCGGTGTCCTCGGGTTACCGACCCACCCGCCAGTGGAAATAGTTTCTCCTTGTTCACCCTATCGAATCCCCTCATATTTTGAAAATTTCTATTAAGTCTCCTCTTAAACTTCTCTGCCCCAAGGAGAATAATCCGAGCTTCTCCAGCCTCTCCTGATAACTGAAATCCCTCATTCCTGGTACCATTCTGGTCAAATGCTCCTTCCTAAAGTGTAGTGCCCAGAACTGAACACAGTCTCTAGCTGAGGCCTAACCAGTGTTTATAAAGATTTATCACAACTTCCTGACTTTTGTATTCTGTTCCCCTATTTAAATGCCCAGTATCCTGTATGCTTTTTTTTTAAAAACAGTTTTATCTACCTGTCCTCCCACCTTCAAAGATTTACTTAGAACCCCAGGTCTCTCTGTTCCTTCACCCCTTTAAGATTGTACCATCAGCTTATATCGCCTCTCCTCATTCTTCCTCACAAAATTCATCACTTTGCATTTCTCCACATTAAACTTCATCTGCCACGTGTCTGCCCATGTTACCAGTCTGTCTATGGCCATTTGCAGTCTGCTACTGTCCTCCTCACTGTTTACTACTTTTCCAGCTTAGCATCATCTCCAAACTTGGAAATTGTACTCCTTATACCCAAGTCCAGGTCATTTATATACATCACAAACAGCAGTGGTCCCAACTGACCCCTGAAGAACAGTAACCTAGGATGCATCCTGTCCCGACCAGGTAACTTATCTAACCCCTTGAGCACCGTCAACCTTCTTAGTGATCTCTTGGGTTATTCTGAGAATCCATATTGATATCTACCAATAACAATTTGTGCTTGTAAAGCGCCTCTTACACATGTCTTAAAGCACTTTATTAATAATAATAGTCCTTGCATTTGATATGGCAGCTTATCAAATCTTCGAGATGTCTCAAAGTGCTTCACAGAATATACTGTAAAGTGAAGTGGCTGTATATTTTGTGGGCAAAACACGGCAGCCAATTGCATATAGCAGTGTCTCATAAACAGTCGTGGATTGGGTGATCAAATTATTATTTTTGATTAATTTTTTTTTATTATCCTCAGAAAAGGAATTATTACCACCAGATAAACAATCCACCAATCTACTAACAACCGGGTTCCTACTTACTACTAAGTAAACATTGGCATGTGGAGCAGAGTAAGGAAGCTTGCCCTGCCCGGGAATCAAACCCAGGTCAATATATTAGAATATATTAGAACGTACAGCACAGAAACAGTCATTTGGCCCAACTGGTCTATGTCGGTGTTCATGCTCCACATGAGCCTCCTCCTGCCCTTCTTCAACTAAGCCTTCAAGCATAACCTTCTATTCCTTTATCCCTTATGTACCTATCTAGCTTCCCCTTAAATACATCTGTGCTATTTACCTCAACAACTCCTTGTGGTAGTATGTTCCACATTCCCACTACTCGCTGTGTGAGGAAATTTCTTCTAACTTCCTTTTTGATCTATGTGTGACTATTTTATATTGATGGCCCCTAGTTTGGTCTCCCCCACAGTGGAAACATCTTCCCTATGTCTACCCTATCAAAACCTTAAAATCGTTCCTCTCGCTTGCTCTAACCACTGAGCCACAGGACACCACCAGGTGGCAGGAGGCATGACTTCACACAGCTTGGAGCGTCCTGGTTAATTGAAATGTCTTTCAGCTGGGATTTTGCAGAAATGTCTCATTGTGGTATGAGTTTAACAGGCGTCTTGTTCCACAGATAAGGAAATGAAACACAATATGTGGAGGGAAGTGACACTAAGACCTGCCTGATATTCATTTTAGGGCTATTAATAACCGTATTTTATTCTTTAGTGGAACACAATTCAAGTGCGGTCCAAATCACTTGCTGAGGGTGCCATTGGAAAGCATCAATGCAAACAGCATGGTTTAAAAATGACTCCCAGATAGTTTCAGTTGTGGAACTCCAACAAATCTTGTGCTAACTCCACCCAGATTTAGCTGCACTTTTCAACAACAAACTACACTTAGGCAGTGCCTTCATGGCGGAAATATTTCAAAGTGATTTTCAACAACAACAACTTGCATTTATATAGCGCCTTTCACACAGGGTAACATTTCGGAATCGCTTAACAGTGGTGGAGCACGATGGCTGAGTCAGGGGCAAAGAGGAGGTGACTGTAAAGCGGTTGAAGAGGAAGGTGCGCCTGAGCTGGGAGTGTACTTCATTCTGACATGGCGTATCCCCAAATAGAAAAGCTATGCCTTCCTCAGCGGTGGCAACCTTAATAATAATATAATACACTACAAAGTTACATTTGTAAAGCGCCTTTCACATCAGGAGGACATCCCAAGGCACTGCGGATAATAAATAATCCTTGCATTTGATATAGTGTTATATCACGTCTTCGAGACGTCTCAATGCGCTTCACAGAGTATACTGTAAAGTGAATTGATTATATATTTTGTGACTGCAACGCAGCAGCTAATTACCCACAGCAGCGTCCACAAACAGTTGTGATTTGAGTGACCAAATTATTATTATTATTTTTTGAAGGGATTATTACCCCCAGAAAAAGCGATCCGCCAATCGACTAACCACCAGGTTCCTACTTACTGCTAGGTAAACAACAACATTTATAGAGCGCCTTTCAAGTCGGGAGGGCTGGACAGTCTTTGACAGGAGTCAGGACCCGAGCATGGGTGGTGTAGGGGTGAGGGAAGGCAGAGAGGTAGGAGGGCGACCGAAGGCACGATCGAAGAGAAGGGTCCTGAGACCGGCCTTGAAGGAGGTGAGGGAGGAAGTGAGGCAAAGGGACTGTGGGATGGAGTTCCAGAGTGTGGGGGCAGAGAGGCTGAAAGCTCGGCCACCGATGGTGAGGCGGGTCGAGCGGGAGACATGGAGCAGGCCAGAGCCTGATGAACGGAGGGAGCGGGCAGGTTGGTAGGGAGTCAGCAGGTCAGAGAGGTAGGAGGGGGCGAGGCCATGGATGGCCTTGAAAATGAAGACGAGGATCTTGAACTCGATCCTCTGGGGGATGGGGAGCCAGTGGAGTTGGGCGAGGGTGGGAGTGATGGGAGCCCTGGTGCGCGAAAGCACACGAGCTGCAGAGTTTTGGATGATCTGCAGTTTGTGAAGGGAAGAGTTGGGAAGGCCGATGAGGAGGGAATTTCCATAATCGAGCCTTGATGTGATGAATGTGAGGGTGAGGGTTTGGGCAGCCTGAGGGGTGAGGCAGTGGCGGAGTCTGGCAATGTTGCGGTGGTGGTGGTAGGCAGTGCCGGTCATGGCGCGGATGTGGGGGAGAAAGGACAGTTCAGTGTCAAACAAGACACCCGGGTTCCTGACTGGTTTAGTGAGGTTGAGTGGCAGCCGTGGAGGCTGATGCTGCCAGCGCCCGAGGTGTGGAGGTGCTGGCGTGAGCCGATCAGGAGGGCCTCGGTCTTGCTGATGTTGAGTTGGAGAAAGTTGTCCCTCGTCCAGGACTTGATGTCGGACAGGCAGTTGGTCAGGACACCAGTAGTCCCGAAGTTCAGGGTGGAAGCAGAGAGATTGAGTTGGGTATTTGAGGTGGAAATTTACCCCATGTCTGCGGATGATGTCACCAAGGGGGAGCATGTAGAGGGTGAAGAGGAGGGGACCGAGGACAGAGTCCTGAGGAACACCACACAGAATTAAAGGCAGCGGAGAGGTCGAGGAGGATGAGGAGGCAGAGGGAGTCCCGGTCACACATGGTCAGGATGTCGTTTGTGACCTTGACCAGAGTGCTGTGAGCAGCACGGAAACCTGATTGGAGGGGTTCATGGAGGGAGTGGGAGGAGAGGAAAGCGAAGCTGGGAGGCAACGGCTCTCTCAAGGACCTTAGACATAAAACGAAGGTGGGAGATGGGCCGGGAGCTGATAGTTATGTTGTGTCAAGGGAAGGTTTCTTCCGGTGGGGGTGATAGTGGCTGTTTTGAGGGGAGGTAGGAACAGTTCAGATGACAGGAGAGGTTGATGATGTCGGTGAGCAGTGGGGCAAGAAGGTGGAGCTGGGATTTAAGGAGAGGGGTGGGGATAGGGTACAGGGAGAGATGGTGGGCTTCATGGAGGATACGGTGGTGATGATAGAGGAGGGGGTGACAGGTTCAAAGGTGTGGAAGGAGGGATGGGTAGTGGTCGGAGTGTGGGGTGTGGTTAGGGAGGGGGTGGAAGTTGGGACGGCAATGGCAGCTGAGTGGATTCCCTTGATTTTGAACTTGAGGAAATCCAGCATTTCCTCGCAGTGAGAATCAGAGAAAAGAATCTGCGAGGGTATCGGGGAGGACGGAGGAGCCGGTTGGTGATGGAGAACAGGAGCCTGGGTTTTGCGCTTCACCTCCAGGATTAACCTGGAATAGAAGGATGATTTGGCTGAGGTGAGAGCGGAGCGGGAGGTTTTGATGTGCCGGTGGACCTTTAGGCCAGATTTAAGCCAAGTACGTTGGCTCAACAGAGGGATCTGGAGTAAGAAAACTTGCCTAAGGTTTCGCCCTATCCGGGAATCGAACCCTCGCTTGCGAGGCGAGCGCTCTAACCAATAGACACAAGTTAAAAGGTAATATACAACATGGCGAGCTAAGAAGAATGTTAGTGTCAGAATTGAGTAATACCATCATCCATTGTGGTTGCACACACTATTCGACTGGGGAGTCCTGTGATATTTGTTTCTTTGTCAATACATGAAACTTGCAGGCAGTACTCAGTCCGGGGCTCAAGATTATTGAGCCTCTTCATCGGCGCTTCAGCAACAACGTTTAGGATCTGTGTGGAATTTCAGTGAGTTTATCAATCAAAGATAGACATAGGACAAATAATAATCCTTGCACCTTATCATGTCATTCGGACATCTCAAAGCGCTTCACGGAATATACGTTAAAGTGGATTGACTGTGTATTTTGTGGGCGAAACGCGGCAGCTAATTGCGCACAGCAATATCCCACAAACAGTTGTGGATTGAGCGACCAAATTTTTTTTGTTAGGGATTATTATGTTCCGCCAATTGACTAACAACTGGTTTCCTACTTACTGCTGGTTAATAGAGGTGTGTGGAATAAGGAAATTTGCCTCAGGCTTCGCCCTGCCTTGGAATTGAACCTGGGTCCTCTCACTTGTGTATGAGCGCACTAACCACTACGCTGTAGGATTCCACAAATAAACCAATTCATCTTATACTTCACTTGGGAGAGGGAATGGGAATACTTCCAATTTTTCCTTGTACCAAGATTTAGGAACAATAGGGTTAAAGGATACAAGTTAAATGGCAACCTACGGCAGGTAACACTACCACACTGTTTTATTTTGTAACAGTCGATTACTGGTTACCATTTACACAATAAAACTAATTGTGCATTTATTTACAGATAGTAATCATAATTATTCTTGCATTTAATATAGCGCCTTATCACATTGTTGAGATGTCTCAAAGCGCTTCACAGAATACAGTGTAAAGTGAATTGACTGTATTTTGTGGGCAAGATCACTGCAGCCTTTTATAATATCACAAGAGAGGTACAAATGAAGAAGATATATCAGCCCATGATCTCAACCTTCCAGAATATCTTCCACTTTCCCTTTGTGTAAAGGAAATATTTCCTGAATCAGCACCCACCCACCGCCAATTTTGCTGCTATAACATTTCTGAAAGCCGTATTTTGGGTTTATTCTTCTCCATCCCATTGAGCATCTTAATCTGTCTTTGTTAAACCAAGGCCCCTGTTTAGGTAGGCGTTAAAGCGTTAAAGTGGGCATCTGCCTGTTCAGGTGGATGTTAAAGATCCTGCGGCACTATTTGAAAAGAGAAGGGAGTTTCTCTCCCGATGTCCTGGCCAACAATCCCCAAGATAAAATTGGTCATTCATTTCATGGCTGTTTGTTCGACATTGCTGTGCGCAAATCGTCTGCCGCGCTTTGCCCACAAAACACACAGTCATGAAGCATTTTGGGATGTCCTCCTGACTTGAAAGGAGCCACACTGAATGAAAGGTTTATTCTTATATACGATTCCCCTTGAGCAAGTAACTACGCCACTGAACTGCACATCAGTAATAATAATAATCCTTGCATTTGATATAGCGCTTTTCACGTCTTTGAGACGTCTCAAAGCGCTTCACAAAATAGACTGTAAAGTGAAGTGACTGTATATTTGTGGGTGAAACGTGGCAGCCAATTGCGCACAACAGTGTCCCACAAACAGTCATGGATTGAGTGACCAAATTATTATTGTTTTTTTGAGGGTTTATTATCCCAAGAAAAGAAATCCAATTGACTAACAACCGAGTTCCTACATACTGCTAGATAAACAGAGATGTGTGGAGTACGGAAACTTGCCCAACATTTTGCCCTGCCCCTGAAGCTTGCAAGGTGAGTAACCACTGAGCTACAGGACTCCACTGACTCAAATACCAATCGACTCAAATAACGACTTAAATGGGCAAATAAGTGGGGAAGCTGCCCTTGGAACTGAATGAAACAAGCTCCTTTTGTATTTTCCAGGCAAGCCACACATACCTTTTTTGGGTCAGTATTTTTCCAGTAGGATATCTTGAAAGCCATTGATGTATAGTAGCTGCGCATCGTCCGTTGAGAATTCTCCTTCATCGGTTCAGCAAAGAGGACATCAAGCATATCCAACTTTACTTTTACATTGAAGTTTGGGGGAGGTCCGATCAAGGCTGCATATAAACGACACGCAACATTGATGACATGTTTCATGGGAATTGCTAATCTGAAGATAAATGATTAATTAAAACATTTATTTTCTGAAAAAAAAGCATCAGCCTTACTGTCTCGGAAAGGTTGAAAGTCTTCGACAGCTGCCCACTTAGATGTCCTGCTCTTACATTTAGCTCTTACGTGTAACCAATAACTGATCTCGTCGGCCAGTGCGTTTGACAAGTCACATTGTGTGGTGTTGATGTTAGTGCAGCTTTTTTCAAAGGGTTCATCCTTTTCATAAAAATGGGAGTAGGAGCTGTAAGAAAATTAACAAGGAAGCTAGTCAGTCACTTTTAGCTACATCTATACCAATAAAGACAAAATGTCTGTCTAACTAATTGATGTAGAGACACCGACAGGAGTCCTTCCACTGAGGCTTCCCACTGAGGCCTTCCAACAGGAGTTCTCCCAACAGGAGTCCTCCCACTCAGTCTTTCCACTAGAGTCCCCCAAAAACGATATGTGTGCAAATATGTGAACAAGGGATGAGTTCAATAGCACATTTTCTTAATCTTAAGGGTTAACAATGCCTAAGAAGCAAAAATCAAGCCTTTCAAGGACAAATAAAAATGCCAGACAGAAGAGAGAAGGCCGATTAAATGAAACCGTTTGCAAGCTTAGCTGCAACAGGTACAGCTAGTTTATAATAATAATAATCCTTGCATTTGATACAGATCCTGATCATGTTTTTGAGAGCGTCTCAAAGCACTTCACAGAATATACTGTCAAGTGGATTTGGACTTGGATCCAACGTGCCGGTGTTTACACTCCATACAAAAGCTAATACTCTCCGGAATTGGGTAAGCAGGATGCGTCCCCCCAGGGAGAGAGAAAGAGAGAGAGAGAGAGAGAGAGAGAGAGAGAGAAAGAGAGAGCGCATATTCCATTCCAATAATCTATCTCTGGGATTTCCATGTGTAGGTGGGATGTGTGGGATTCTCAGTTTAGTTTAGATAATCTTAAGCACGGTGATGGGTTTCTACACGTGTCAGACACCTGGCTGACAAAAACAAATATCTTCTATAAAAGAAAGCTAAGAAGGTGAAGCACCAAGTCACTTCAGTGGCTTACCTTTGATACCCAACTGAATAGGAGATATTCCCTTTGCGGCAAACAACTGGGTCCCACTGAAGCACGTGCTTGAAGTTGACCGAGTGTATTTTCACATTTTGTGGTTTAGGGACCTGCCCGAAAACTGTATTGGCAGAAAAGAGAAAGATTGAAACCCATCTCCTGAGTACAGGGTAATTTTGGATTTAATGCTCTATAATAACATAAGAATTGCTAGCTGAAAGAAAGCCAAGGTCCATCTATTTTGCCTTCCACCATCCTGGCAGTCATTTGACATGTTGTGTCCCAAACTACATATTGTATCCCTCAATATTAGTTCCTAAAAGAAATCAATCTAATTTGCTTTGAAAAAATCAACACTTTCGGCTTCCACCATCTCCCAAGGGAGCCAGTTCCATTCGTTTACCACCCACTCATTCAAATAATGTTTCCGCAGATTTGTTTACAATTTCCCCCCCTTCAATCCCAGGCCGTGTCTGTGGTTCTACTATTCTGGACAAGCTTATCATGGTCTGCATTATCCAGTCCCTTTAGAATCTTGAAAATCTTCTTCAATGAAATTATCAGTCAACAAATTTGTGTTTAAAAATGTATGTTGGATGCAGCCTGGCGAACACGTAATCCACAGCAAAAAATGTGCCTTGTGCCCTTGGGGAAGGGAATCATAATTAAAAAATCTTGCCAGTTGACTCCACCTATTTCCCATCAGGAGGATAATTCAAAGTGCTTCACAGGAGTCACTGTAAAGTATAATGACTGTGCATTTGTAAACAAATACAACAGCCAATTTGGACACAGCAAAAATAAGGCACAAAAGTGAATCATCAATTTTATCTGGGAGATTCTTCGTATAATAATAATAAATCTTGCATTTGATATAGTGCCTTATCACATCTTCGAGACGAGTCAAAGCACTTCACAGAATATACTGTAAAGTGAACTGGATTTATATTTTGTGGCGAAATGTGGCAGCCAATTGCACACATCCGCCAATCGACTAAAACCCAATTTCCTACTTACTGCTAGGTAATCAGAGGCGTAGAGTAAGGAGACTTACCCAACGTTTTGCCCTGCCTGGGAATCACACCCGGATCCTCTTACTTGGAGGCGAGCCCACTAATCGCTATGCTACAGGACTCCTTGCATTTGATATAATAATAATAATCCTTGCTTTTGATATAGCACCTTATCACGTGCTTCACAGAATATACTGTAAAGTGAATTCACTATATAATTTGTGGGCGAAACACGGCAGCCAATTGCACACAGCAGCGTCCCACAAACAGTCGTGGATTGAGTGACCAAATTTTTTTTTTTGAAGGGATTATTATCCCTGTATAAGCGATCCACCAATCGACTAACCACCGGGTTCCTATTTACTGCCAGGTAAACAGAGGCGTGTGGCATAAGGTTTTGCCCCTTCCGGGAATCAAACCCAGGTCCTCTCACTTGCGAGACGAGTGCTCTAACCGCTATGCTCCAGGTCTCCATTTTACAACATTGAAACAGTTGATCTTTTTTTTAAAACAAAGTGTAGCTTCAGAGATCTGAGGCCTGAAATTTCCCACGCATTTAGCTTTAAGATCATCGTTTCACAATTGAAGATGGTGCAGATTCTTCTTGAGGGGGAATTCTTAAACTCAGTCTTAATTTTGAAGATGTGCTTCTCAAATAAAACAGGCTTCCAAACTTACAAAGTGTGTAGGCTCAACAAATGCCTTGCAGAATGTTTACCGTTGCAGTATCAAATCTTGCTATAAAGGTGCACTTGCTACACAAATATAACTCATCAGAAGTATTTCCACTGAAAGCAAAAATGCTTCATTTGAATTGTATTTTTGTATCAAAGCTGATCCTTTCAATTCTATTTAATAAAGGCAGCCTTTTAGTTGATGTAGGTGTTTCTGTGATTGCCTGGGGTTGTCACTTCTGATAATATGCTTGTAAAGAGTGATTAGAAGTATAAATGTACCAGGTAAAAAAAAAAGTCTTAAGCCTCCACACTGTATAATCCAGAAACAAGGACTTTCCAAAATTCTACAACCCCCATAAGGCTAATGTCATGGTAAGTTTTGACACTCAAAGGGAACAATCTGGTCAAAATAACAAGTCGCAGGGAACTGAAACTAGCCATAACTTCCTATAATGATACCAAAAGAGCAAAATAAAAAAAACTATTATCATACAAGGGAAAAGAAGAACTGCATCTACGAAGAGGAAATGTTAAATCACAAGATCTGTTTGGATGAAGAATATCCTTCTGCCTATCTGTCTCATCCTTCCAGAACACCCACCCTACAATTCTCCCATCACAGCATCAAAACAGGAACATAGGAACAGGAGTAAGCCGTTCAAGCCCTCGAGCCTGTTCCGCCATTCTATTAGATCATGGCTGATCTGTACCTTAACTCCAAACTACCTGCCTTTGCCCCATATGCCTTGATACCCTGACCTAAAAAAATCTATTCACTCCAGGTTTGAAAATATGAACGGATTTCTCCACAGCTTTTGTGGAGAGAGTTCCAGATTCCCACTGCCTTTTGGGTTAAAAACTGCCTCCTGATTTCACTCCTAAATGGCTTTGCTATCAAGCTGCTTTCCAAATTAATCCCAGTGTCCTGGCCTGGTAAGCGAGAGGTCCCGAGTTTGATTCCTTGACAGGGCGAAACCTTAGGCAACACGACTCTGTTTACCTAGCAGTAACGAGGAACCCTATTGTTGTCACAGAAACATAGGTACAGGAGGAGGCCATTCAGCCCCTCAAGCTTGTTCTGTCATTCTATAAGATCATGGCTGATCTGTACCGCAAGTCCAACTACCCGCCCTAGCACTGTATCCCCGACAAATATCTATCCACCTCAGTCTCGAAAATGTGAATGGATCCAGTCATAATCCATAACCTTTGAGGGGAGAGAGTTCCAGATTCACACTCCCCTTTGGGTGAAAAATTGCCTCCTGATTTCACTCCTGAATGGCCTAGCCCAGCTGCCAAATCTCTTTATACCTCAGATCACCCCTCAACCTTCTAAACTCAATAGTAATAATCCTTGCATTTGATGTAATGCTTTTCATGTCTTCGAGAAAGTGTTCACAGAATATATTGTAAAGTGAATTGACTGTACATCTGTGTGCAATTGGCTGCCGCGTTTCACACACAAAATACATAGTCAATTCACTTTACAGTATATTGTGTGAAGCGCTTTGAGACGTCTCGAAGACGTGATAAGGCGCTGTATCAAATGCAACGATTATTATTATGTCAGAATTTGAAAATAATAATAATTTTGTCACTTCAATCCACGGCTGTGTGTGGGGACGCTGCTGTGCGCAATTCGCTGCCGTGTTTCGCCCACAAAATATACAGTCAATTCACTTTCTGGAATATCCTGTGAAGCGCTTTGAGACGCCTCGAAGCGGTGATAAAGCGCTGCATCAAATGCCAGATTATTATTATTATTATACAACAACAACAATAAGATTCCATTTATAGAGCGCCTTTCATGTCGGGAGGACGTCCCGAGGCGCTGTACAGTAGGGTCAGGATCCGAGCAGTGGGGGAAATGGTCAGGGTGAGGGGAGGGAAGGGAGGGAGCGAGGAGGGGGTAGAGAGTCGAGAGGGGAGGGAAGGGAGGGAGCCAGGAGGGGGGAAATGACCAGCGTGAGGGGAGGGGAGGGAGGGAGCGAGGAGGGGGGAAATGGTCAGGGTGAGGGGAGGGAAGGGAGGGATCGAGGAGTGGGTAGAGAGTCGAGAGTGGAGCTGAAGGCTCGGTCAAAGAGAAAGGTCTTGAGACCGGCCTTGAAGGAGGAAAGGGAGGAAGCAGCGAAGGCACTGGGGGATAGAGTTCCAGAGCCTCGGGGCTGAGAGGCTGAAGGCCCGACCACCGATAGTAGGGCGGTTGAGGCGGGGGTTGTGGAGCAGACCGGAGCCAGAGGAACGGAGGGTACGGCCAGGTAGGTGGGGGGATAGTAGGTCAGAGAGGTAGGAGGGAGCGAGGCCGTGAATGGCCTTGTAGGTGAGGATGAGGATCTTGAATTCGATCCTCTGGGGGATGGGGAGCCAGTGGAGGCGAGCGAGGGCGAGGGTGAGGGCGAGGGCGGGCGAGGGTGGGAGTGAGGGCGAGGGCGAGGGTGGGAGTGATGTGGTCTTGGTGTCTGGTGCGGGACAGTACACGAGCTGCAGAGTTCTGAATGACCTGCAGTGTGGAGGGAGGGCCGGGAAGGCCGCGAGGAGAGAGTTCCCATAGTCCAGCCTTGAGGTGATAAAGGTGTGGACCAGAGTTTCAGCCGCGTGAGGGGTGAGGTAGTGCCGTAGTCTGGCGATGTTCCGGAGGTGATGGAAGGCGGTGCCAGTTGTGGTGCGGATATGAGGGAGAAAGGACAGCTCAGGGTCGAACAGAACCCGAGGTTCCTGATGGCTTTGAGAGGTGGAGAGTGCGGCCTTGGATGCTGATGGTGTCAGCGCCTGAGGTGCGGAGGCGCTGACGTGAGCCAATCAGGAGGGCCTCAGTTTTGCGCACGTTGAGCTGAAGAAAGTTGTCTCTCGTCCAGGACTCGATGTCGGACAGACAGCTGTCAGGACATCGGGGTCGTGGAGTTGAGGGTAGAGGAGGAAAGGTAGAGTTGGGTGTCATCCGCATACATGTGGAAGTTAACCCCATGTCTGCGGATGATGTCACCACAGGGGGAGCATATAGAGGGTGAAGAGGAGGGGACCGAGGACAGAGCCCTGAGGGACACCGCACGAGACAGTGCGGGGGGTGGAGGAAAAGCCATTCGTGGAACAAAGTGAAGACGGTGGGAGAGGTACGACCTAAACCACTCAAGGACAGGGCCTTGAAGGTTGAGGTGGGAGGACAAGCGGTGGAGTAGGATAGCGTGGTCGACCGTATCGAATGCTGCCGATAGGTCGAGGAGGACGAGGAGGCAGAGGGAGCCCTGGTCACAGATGGTCAGGATGTCATTGGTGACCTTGACCAGGGCAGTTTCTGTGCTATGGGCAGCACGGAAACCCGACTGAAGGGGTTCGAATAGTGAATGGGTGGAAAGGAAAGAGCGCAGTTGGGAGGCGACAACTCTTTCCAGGACCTTGGACAGGAAGGGGAGGTTGGAGATGGGCCGGTAGCTTGATAGCTGCGACGCATCAAGGGAGGGTGGGAGTGATGGCGGCAGTTTTTAAGGGAATGGGGACAGAGCCAGAGGAGAGGGACAGGTTGATGATGTCGGTGATATGTGGGGCAAGAAAGTGGAGCTGGGAGATAAGGAGTGGAGTGGGGATGGGGTCAAGGGAGCAGGTGGTTGGTTTTAGGGATAGGATGAGTTTGGTGACAGAGGGTGGGGAAACGGGTACAAAAGTGAGTAGGGGAGGATGGGTAGGAGTCGGAGTGTGGGAGTGAGGGGGTGGGGGGGTTGGTGGATGTTGGAGGGGAAGTGACCGCGGAGCGAATTCCCTTGATCTTGGATTCAAGGAAATCCAGCATCTCCTCGCAGTGAAGGTTGGAGGAGATGACCTGCGCGGGGTGGCGGGGGGGACGGAGGAGTCGGGTTGTGGTAGAAAACAGTAGCCTGGGGTTGTTCTTCGCCTCCAGGATTATCCTGGAGTAGAAGGACGACTTGGCCGAGGCTAGAGTGGAGCGGTAGATTTTGAGGAGGTCCACCCAGATTTGTCGGTGGACCGTTAGGCCAGATTTGAGGCGGGTGCGTTCAGCGCCCACACCTGGCTCTGCAGTGAGCGGAGGTGGGTGGTGAACCGGGGAAGGAACGAGAGTAGGAGACAGTACGGGAGGTGATGGGGGCAAAAGAGGGTCGAGTGTGGAGGAGAGGGTGTTGTGGAGGAGGGTGAGAGGAGAAGAGGGGTCAGTGAGGGAGAGGAGTTCAGAGGAACCAACTGAAACCAGGGGCTGGCGGGTCAAAACCGACATTGACTAAAACTCTGCGCTTTTTTCACTCCCTTCTCTCTCCCTCTCTCCCCCCCCCCTCCCCCCACCTCTCTCCCCCCCACCTCCCCCCCTACCCTCTCTCCGCCCCCTCCCCCCCCTCCCCTCTCCCCCCCCCCCTCCCCCCCCTCCCCCTCAGATTCCCCTGAAGGTGTGACCTTCCCTCGGGGGTTCCCTGTGTCCCGGATCCCGGGGTTTGGCGGATGGAGTGCACTGACCTCTCAGTGTAAGAGCCGCTGCAAAGGCAAAACGGAGAAAGATCCTAATCCGCACCATTTCTGCTTCGGATGGTTTTCTGTGTCTGAGCTCCGGGTCTCCCGGGGCAGGGCCGGGTCTCCCGGGGCAGGGCCGGGTCTCCCGGGGCAGGGCGGGCAGGGCCGGGTCTCCCGGGGCAGGGCCGGGTCTCCCGGGGCAGGGCGGGCAGGGCCGGGTCTCCCGGGGCCGGGCCGGGTCTCCCGGGACAGGGCCGGGTCTCCCGGGGCCGGGCCGGGTCTCCCGGGGCAGGGCCGGGTCTCCCGGGGCAGGGCCGGGTCTCCCGGGACAGGTGGAGTGACTGTTGCGGTCTCACACCTCTGCAGCTTTCCCGGTTGTGTAATGAGGAACTAAAGTCGGTTTTGTTGTTAACCAATTCGTGCGTTCAACATCACAACAAAGATTTGGATGTGAGGAAACTTTTAGAGTTGAACCCAAACATCATTGGGGGTTTAAACCAAAGCTGAACCCGAGGGGTTGACAATTTAATGGCTATTTTAATGTGAGTTGTGATGATGGGGTTTGCAAACCCGAATATTATTGCGTCACTGATGGACTCATTTAAAACATGTTTTTGAAAGCAATTGCTCATCTCTCAGGGAATCAGCAGCATTGGGCAACACTGCAAACTCTCCCCTCCCCTCCCGCTGTCTCCCCGCTGTCTCCCCTCCCCTCCCGCTGTCTCCCCACTGTCTCCCCACTGTCTCCCCTCCCCACCCGCTGTCTCCCCGCTGTCTCCCCACTGTCTCCCCGCTGTCTCCCCTCCCCACCCGCTGTCTCCCCGCTGTCTCCCCTCCCCACCCGCTGTCTCCCCACTGTCTCCCCTCCCCACCCGCTGTCTCCCCACTGTCTCCCCACCCGCTGTCTCCCCGCTGTCTCCCCTCCCCACCCGCTGTCTCCCCACTGTCTCCCCTCCCCACCCGCTGTCTCCCCGCTGTCTCCCCTCCCCACCCGCTGTCTCCCCACTGTCTCCCCTCCCCACCCACTGTCTCCCCGCTGTCTCCCCACCCGCTGTCTCCCCACTGTCTCCCCACCCGCTGTCTCCCCACTGTCTCCCCACCCGCTGTCTCCCCACTGTCTCCCCTCCCCACCCCACTGTCTCCCCACTGTCTCCCCACCCGCTGTCTCCCCACTGTCTCCCCTCCCCACCCACTGTCTCCCCGCTGTCTCTCCCCACCCCACTGTCTCCCCACTGTCTCTCCCCACCCCACTGTCTCCCCTCCCCACCCCACTGTCTCCCCACTGTCTCCCCCTGTCTCCCCGCTGTCTCTCCCCACCCCGCTGTCTCTCCCCACCCCGCTGTCTCTCCCCACCCCGCTGTCTCTCCCCACCCCGCTGTCTCTCCCCACCCCGCTGTCTCCCCCCCCGCTGTCTCCCCGCTGTCTCCCCGCTGTCTCTCCCTGCTGTCCCTACCCCCGCTGTCTCTCCCCGCTGTCTCTCCCCGCTGTCTCCCCGCTGTCTCTCCCCGCTGTCTCTTCCCGCTGTCTCTCCCTGCTGTCCCTACCCCCGCTGTCCCTACCCCCGCTGTCTGTCCCCGCTGTCTCTCCCCGCTGTCTCTCCCCGCTGTCTCTCCCCGCTGTCTCTCCCCGCTGTCTCTCCCCGCTGTCTCTCCCCGCTGTCTCTCCCCGCTGTCTCTCCCCGCTGTCTCTCCCCGCTGTCTCTCCCCGCTGTCTCTCCCCGCTGTCTCACCCCGCTGTCTCCCCGCTGTCTCTCCCCGCTGTCTCTCCCCGCTGTCTCTCCCCGCTGTCTCCCCGCTGTCTCCCCGCTGTCTCTCCCCGCTGTCTCTCCCCGCTGTCTCTCCCCGCTGTCTCTCCCCGCTGTCTCTCCCCGCTGTCTCTCCCCGCTGTCTCTCCCCGCTGTCTCACCCCGCTGTCTCCCCGCTGTCTCTCCCCGCTGTCTCTCCCCGCTGTCTCCCCGCTGTCTCCCCGCTGTCTCTCCCCGCTGTCTCCCCGCTGTCTCTCCCCGCTGTCTCTCCCCGCTGTCTCTCCCCGCTGTCTCACCCCGCTGTCTCTCCCCGCTGTCTCTCCCCGCTGTCTCTCCCCGCTGTCTCCCCGCTGTCTCTCCCCGCTGTCTCTCCCCGCTGTCTCTCCCCGCTGTCTCACCCCGCTGTCTCTCCCCGCTGTCTCTCCCCGCTGTCTCTCCCCGCTGTCTCACCCCTGGGAAACTCAGCATTTAGAATCTAATGCATATTCTGACTGCTCCAAGGAACTACTGTGCTTCTAAAAGGAGTCCTACAGTGGTTAGAGCACTCGCCTCGCAAGCGAAACCTGGGTTCGATTCCCCAAAACGTTAGGCAACTTGCCCTACTCCACACCCCGGTTTACCTTTCAGTAAGAAGGAAACCCACTTGTGAGTCGATTGGCGGATTACTTTTCTGGGGGTAATAATCCCTTCAGAAAAATAAATAAATAATAAACTGGTCACCCAATCCTCGACTGTGGGACGCTGCTGTGCGCCATTGGCTGCCGCGTTTCGCCCACAAGATATACAGTCAATTCACTTCACAGTATATTCTGTGAAGCTCTTTGAGACGTCTTGAAGACGTGAAAAGGCGCTATATCAAATGCAAGGATTACTATTATTATTATAAAAATTGTGCTTGGTGCTTCATGAGTTTCATTTGCCAGGAAGAGTAGCCAAATTGAAGCTGCCTTTTGGTTTCAATTGTGGAATAAGGAACATGCACTTTTTGCGAAGGAAGAACGTCTCAAAGCGTTTCACTGAGTCAATGGGGTTTCACAGGCAGGAAGTAAAAGAGGGTGGAAGGACAAGGAGAGCATTTAAGGCTTTTGAGCAAAGGCACTGCCAAAAATGCGTTTTTTTTTTAAAAAAAGGTTTTGAAAGCAAAGAGGTAGGGCTCGAGACAAAATGGTTTTGGGGGAGAGTTCCGGAGAACGGGCAGAGTGGCTCACTGGCAACGGGACAGAGGGAATGAGGAACAAACAGATTAGAATCAGAACAGCAGCTCTGGGATCTCCAAATTCCTCAGTGATACAGTAACTGCTATGCATCACTGCCTCGTCAAATGCTTTCTCTTTTATTTCCTCCCACTCCCACACATATGAACAGAATTCTGGTGCCATATTTTTATTAACTTTTGCCATATCCTGACGACAATTATTAACCAAATACTGCATGTGCAGTCCTGTAGCTCAGTGGTTAGAGTGCTCGCCTCGCAAGCAAGATGACCCGGGTGTGATTCCCGGGCAGGGCGAAACGTTGAGCGAGTTTCCTACTCGACACACCTCTGTTCACCTGGCAGTAAGTAGGAACCCGATTGTTAGTCAATTGGTGGATCGCTTTTCCGGGGGTAATAATCCCTTCAAAAATAAATAATAATTTGGTTATTTAATGTTAATATGTCAAATACAAGGATTATTATTTTAGGCACAATTTAGTAAAACGGATAAATCTCATTATTAGTCCCATAATCCATCCCCACATCTCACCAGTTCTGGCCCAGGCTCCACTGTCTCCCCATCACTGAACGGATCGACTTCAAGATCCTCACACTCGTGTTCAAATCCCTTCACTCTCTGACACCTCCCGACCTCTCCACTCCCCAATCCACCACCCGACATCTCCGCTCGACTGGCAACGGGCTCCTGCTCGTCCCTCGCACCCTCTGCCCCACCATTGGAGGTCGCGCTTTCAGCCACTACGCCCCGAAACTCTGGAACACTCTCACTCAATCCCTCCGCCTTGCCCCCTCTCTACCCTTTTCCAAATCCCACCTGAAAATCTTCCTTTTCTACGGTCCTTATGGCCACCTCCCCTCACCCCAGCTCAGTCAGGCTCTGCCACTGTTAAATGCTCCGAGACCCTACCCTGCATGGAGGGTGCTATATAAGTGCAAGCTGTTGCTTTTGTTAGTAGTGGTGCCATTTGGTTAGCTAGCACAGAACTGCCCCTATTTCCCATCTTTCTCAGGTTTCCACTGTTCCTGTAAAGGACTTTTATCATTGTGGAGTCCTGTAGTATATTGGTTAGAGCACTTGCCTCGTAAGCGAGAGGATCCGAGCTCGATTCCCGGACAGGGCGAAACATTAGGCAAGTTTCCTTACTCCACATGCCTGTTTACCTACAGTAAGCAGGAACGGTTGTTAGTCGATTGCCGGATCACTTTTCCGGGTATATCTCTTCAAAATAAATAGATAATAAATTGGTCAATCAATCCACGACTCTTTGTGGGATACTGCTGTTCATAATAGGATGACATGTTTCATCCAGAAAATAGTCAATTCACTTTACAGTATATTCTGTGAAGCGCTTTGAGCCATCTCGGAGATGTGATCAGGCGTTGTATAAAATGCAAGGATTATTATTACTCTTGATTGGCTGATTTATTGAGAGAATTTCACATGAACAATGTGCCCAATATACTGCTAACTGGACTTGGCTTCCTCAATTAGGACCTGTGGGAATTCTGTTCAGTGCTTTCCATTTCAGATCATCATCAGGCCTGTGCTTGGAATTATGTTCATCTGGTAACATCAAAATTAAAATGACAATTCTCTATTTCAATCTGAATTCCAGAGTAAAGTAAAACTAATAGTAAGGTTAGTAATTCAAACAAATGGGTCCAATACCATCATGACTCAAATTTGAATTGCTAACTGAAACTCATTCCTAGTCTGATTACACCCTCCATAATGAGGTCCGTCTAATTTATAGGTCAATGCAGCATCAATCTGCAGCGGTAACTTACATTGATAAAGCTCTTCATGCTATATCAAAGCTCGGAGTACCACAGAGCAGAGGTACAGATTCAATTTCTATATTCTTTTGCAATGCTCAACACAACTTCCGAGTAAATAAGGAGAAATTGTTTCCTCTGGTTGGCGGGTGGGTCGGTAACCTGAGGCAAAAGAATCATATCATAGAATTATACAGCACAGAAGGATGCCATTCGGCCCATCGTGTCTGTGCTGGCTCTTTGAAAAGAGCTTCCAAAGAACAAGAGGGAAGATGAGAATTTTTTTAACACAGTGAGTTGTTACGATCTGTTACAAATGCCTGAAAAGCAAATTCAATAATAACTTTCAAAAGGGATTTGAATATTTGCTTAAAAAGAAACAAATTGCAAGGCTATAGGCAAAGAGTGGGGGGAGACAAATTGGATAGCTCTGAGGATTACCATCAGAAGTAAAAAAAAATGGTAGTTTTTTTAATTCCAAGGATTAAATCTAAAACAATCATTGAAATGTCTTTTCCAGTTCCCCAGTTTTATCTTAATACTTAACAAAGTGTCAATCAACACGCTTAATGTTCTTTTGTTTGCGGTATCAACTTTATTTGGAAATTTCAAATTGGGTGTCTTATCTACACTTGTAAACAAAATTGCAAACAAAATCACAATTACATCTTCAGAAAAAAATTGGAGACCAACATTAATTACATCATTGCAGTTTCTTCCTGTTAGTCTAGCAAATTTCTATAATACTGTATATTAGGGCTTTCCAATACTGCCTCAAGAGGAAATAAAGTCTGGAATCATTTCCAAAAATTGTTCGTGGTTTCTCCACATTGATAGAAAACAAATGAACATGCCAGATCCAATACCTTCAATTTAAAGAAATATTGTACCTTAAAATAGTCAGAACTTGATAATTATCAGAAAATTAATTCGGTGCTGAATTTCCTAAAACATATTTCACTATTTTAAGTGTCTTCTTTCTCTCACTCCCTTCTGTTTCCCGGTTTACCAATATGTCCATGATTCCATTCCCTGAAAAATCAGTTATGAAAGTCTGAAATGAAAGAGCAATGACTGGCACGAGTGAAAGACTCACAAAAAGAACAACAAATTTCATTTTTATAGCGCTTTTCACGCCAGGAGGATCTCCTAGGAGGACACACATGATCCTCTGTGAAGTTAGATCCACTGATGGAATTTAAATTGAACAAAATGAGATTTAAAAAAAAACATATATTCTAGGAGGGCAATTTTATCAAATTAGTCACAGAGAAAAGATGGATTCGCTTACAAGCAGGAAATGCAGACTTACTAGAAACAAGATCACAGTACACTGCTTCTTCATTCATAAGTTGCACTTTATTTTATGCATGATACATAAAATATATACAGTGGAAGACACTTAAGCTGGACACTGGTTAATAATATAATAATCCTTGCATTTGATACAGCACCTTATCACATCTTTGAGACGTCTCAAAGAGCTTCAGCGTATATAATGTAAAGTAATTTGACTGTATATTTTGTGGGCGAAACACGGCAACCAAATGCGCACAGCAGTGTCTCACAAACAGTCATGGATTGAGTGACAATTTTTTTTAAGGAATTATTTATAAGTAAATCTTTGAAGGTGGCAGAACAGGTAGATATCAGCACCTTGGGACGTCCTCCTGATGTGAAAGGCGCTGTACAAATGTAATTTTGTTATTGTTGTAGATAAAGTGTTAAAAAAGCATACGGGATACAAATGTACAGTCAATTCACTTTACAGTATATTCTGTGAAGCGCTTTGAGACGTCTAGAAGACGCGAAAAGCGCTATATCAAATGCAAGGATTATTATTTATTTAATATTAAACTTAATAGAAGTTTTCAAAATTATGAGGGGATTCGATTGGGTGAACAAGCAGAAACTATTTCCACTGGCAGGTGGGTCAGTAACCCGAGGACACCGATTTAAAATCGTTGTTAAAAGAAACAGTGGAGGTGAGGAGAAATGTTTTCACACAGCGAGTTGTTGGGATCTGGAATGCGTTGCCTGAAAGGCTCGTGGAAGCCAATTCAATAACAACTCTTAAGAGAGAAAGAGATAATTATTTGGGGACGACAAGTTTGCAGGGCTATGGGGAGAGAGCGGGGAGTGGGATTGATTTGAACAGAGCTCTTTCAAAGAGCCGGCACAGACACGATGGACCGAATGGCCTCGTCGTGTGATGTGTAATTCTATGATTCTATGACACAGGACTCCACAACCTCGGACTCTGGGTAAATCGGACAAGTCGGCCCTGACGTGTCCGGGTTAAGCTGCTTCCACTGTAATTGGAAAGGCACCAAATAAACCAGCTGAAGTAGAAAATTCCAAGCTCCGCAGTTCAAAATTCTACACAGAATGATTCGTAGACAATAGTTATTGTTGTGCAAACTACAGCATGAACAACCATGTGTAAATATTTGCAAATGGCCCATAAACATCCAAACCTACAGCAGAAACTGAAGGGCTGGTAGTAGCTGCCCATTTTCACTGTCTTTGGCACACTTTCACTTAAAAACACAACAACAAATAACATTTACACAGCGCCTTTCACATCAGGAGGACTTCCAAGGCGCTGGACAGCCAGGGATCTGCACATGAGCTGGTAGATGGGATCAGGAGGGGTGGAGGGCGGGAAGGGTAGGGGTAGGAGAGTGACTGAAGGCGCGATCAAAGAAGAGGTCCTTGAACGAGGCAAGATACAATGAGGGAAGTTATAAGGGGCATCAGTCCCAACTGTTAATTCCAATTGGCTGTGGTGACACCAACTTCAGCGTGGACACTGTCCTGCAGGACCACACTGAGAAGGGGTGAAAGGCACTCGTCATGCTCGTCCCTCTTCAAGAATATCAAGATCCAGATGCAGGTCATACAAGATCTGTATGCAAACTGTCCTCCTATATGAGCCTTTGTGGTCCTGGAGATGTAGTAGAGAGGCTTCTTCCAGCCCCTGTTGCTAAGCACCCTGGCCATGGTAGCAGCCTCACAGTTGGCATGTCTAGTGCCAAGGCCCCTCACATGAAGACCTGGGTAGCAGAATTTTCAGATTTATTTTAAGAAATAAAAACGTTCTTGCGTTTTTACCGATTTTACCAAGTAAAGTTGAGTATTGTAGTCATTTCATACAAACCAAAATCCTTTTCAATGTCTCATGTAGTGAGAATGAAAGGTTTGGAGATGCAACAAGTTAGTGGAAACATCACATTTAGTATGGTGAGTCAGAAAGCTCGGAGACCAAAGAATCTGTCCATGTCCTCGATTTGTACAGAGCACAGTGAAATGTTAACAATGTCAATGCCTGCAGCAGCTGAACTGCTCAGTTCAGGATCTGTCAATACCTGACTCTTGGTTTCAGATCCTTCACACTCACTGTGAATTGCTTCTGTTGGAACTATCCGATAGTCATTCGGATGAGTGCAGAACTCCTCAGTGAATTCATCAGTTGGCTGATCATCAAATGGCTTGAAGCTGGCTTCATCTGTTTCTACAGGATTCTCACTATCAGTATTTTTCTGGAATTTTACTGGCAGTGAATGTGGCTCATAACCATCTTCATCATCACTGCTTATTAATTCTGTTCCATTATCTTCCTGGATATTCATTTTATTTTCATTTAAATAATTTAAATTCAATGCTACGTGATCTAAATTACTGATATTTTCTTCCACATCAGAGTAGTTGTAGACATGGCTGACTTGTTTTAAGTTACTCTGAAGAAAAAAATACAATCTATGAAGGTTTTCAAGTTTCTTTTTACACCATAACTAACACAAGCAGGAATGAAAGCATTATATTATGGATCAGATAAATTGTCTGCTGGGTTCATGTACGAGTACAGTCATTACACTTAACAAAAATTGCACGTGAAGCACTTTTGAAATGATATACTTATACTTGATTATACAATCTATACTAATAAAATGATAATGTCTTGTCTGCTTTCCAAGAAGGATCTCAATAACCGATTGACATAGAGACATGGTTTATACCTCATCTGAAAGATCTTGTACCTGGGAGTGACATGCGCATATTTGTTTTCGGGTGTTCCCTATCGTTTATGAGTTATTTTCAGTTTTGCATTTTTCGCTGCAGTTACACCTGGTCGCTGCCAAATCAAAGTACTGCTGTGGCATCATGCTTCACAGAGCACATACGTATGTATGCATTCTTTCCAGTCGGGAAGAGGGCCCTAAGTACTTCACAGGATATGCTGTAAAGTGCACGATACAAAGGAAAACTGTTGTAAAAACAAACATTTCTTTCTATGGCAAATTAAGCTGCCTAATTCTGTATAAAACATGCTTTGAGAAGTGCTGAAAGAACTTATAAACATATTAAGTTTGATTTTAGTTAAAATCTGAATCCAATCATATTAGCAGTAAGTCTTACATACCAGAGATTGTGGGATGTATTTTGTTAAGCAACCCAGAAAACCTCCCTTGCATAGTGTTATGATGAAGATGAGAAGTCCAATACACAGCAGACAAGTAGAAAACAACATCCACAACCAAAGTGATTCTGTAAAAGAAGAGCTGAATTCATAAAACTAAAACAAATTTAAAGATTGGTTTTCATTTCATCAGTTTGCTTTGCACAACAGAGACTTAAGTGTTCTGATCCCGTCCCCAGCTTGGGTCCGAAACACTGATTATCCAGCGGCTTGGGGCATTTTCCCAACATGAACGGTGCTATACAAATATCATTTTGTTGTTGTAAGAGCTGAAGAATTCAGCACAATGTAACACCAAAATAAAATCATGGAGTTAAGAATGAGGTAATCTTAACTATCACATTCGTAATCACAGCCTCATGGTAATTGAGGAAACTGGTAAAATTTTACTGCAAAATACCCATCTCAGTTTAGTCGTAATAAATACAACAACAAAATGACATTTGTATAGCACCTTTCACGTCGGGAGGACGTCCCAAGGCCTGGACAATCAGTGTTTCGGACCCGAGCTGGGGTTGCATTGAGAAGGGTGGAGGGTCCGGGGGGGAAGCAGGATGATCGAAAGCACGGTTGAAGAGGAGGGTCTTGAGATGGGTCTTGAAGGAGGCGAGGGAGGGGGCGAGGCAGAGGGTCCGTGGGATGGAGTTCCAGAGGGTGGGGGCAGAGTGGCAGAAATGGTGGGGTGGGTGAGGTGTGGGACGTTAAGCCAGCCGGAGCCCACTGAGCGGAGGGATTGGGCAGGATGGCAGAGGGTCGCAGAGGTAGGGCGGGGAGCAAAGCCATGGAGGGCTTTGAAGGTGAGGACCAGGATCTTGAACTGTATCCTCTGTTTGATGGGAAGCCAGTGGAGGGAGGAGTTGGGGAGGCCGACAAGCGACGAGTTTGCATAGTCAAGCTTCATGTTATGAATGCATGTATGAGGGTTTTGGTGACTTGTGGTGTGACACAGTGGCGGAGCCAGGCGAAGTTGCAGAGGTGGGGGAAGGCAGAGCGGGTCATGGCACGGATGTGGTGTAGAAAGGATAGTTGAGGATCAAACAAAATGCCAAGGTTCTGAACTGACTTAGAAATGGATGGTGATGCTGTCAGTGCCTGAGGTGTGGAGGCACTGATAATAATATAATAATCCTTGCATTTGATATAGCTTTTCACATCTTCTAGACATCTCAAAGAGCTTCACAGAATAGACTGTAAAGTAAATTGTATATTTGTGGGCGAAAAGCTGATGGGAGACAATCAGTGAGCCTCGGTCTTGTTGATGTTCAACTGAAGAAAGTTAGCTCTCATCCAGGACTTGATATCTGACAGACATTCTGTCAGGACAGCAGTGGGTCCTGGAGTCAAGGTTGTTGGCAGAGAGGTACGGTTGGGTGTCATCCACATACATGTGGAAGTTGACTCCATGTCTACATGTCATCAACAGGGAACATATAGATATTGAAGAGGAGGGAATCAAGGACAGAGCACTGAGGAACGCCGCACAAAACGGTTCGGGGCTAAAGGAATAACCATTAGTGGGGTTGAAGTAGAGGCGGTGTGAGAGGTACGATCTGAACCAATCAAGGACGAAACCGGGAAGGTTGAGGTGAGAGGAGAGGCGGTGGATTAGGATAGAGTGATCAACTGTGTCGAAGGCAGCAGAGAGGTCAAGGAGGATGAGGAAGCAGAGGAAGCCCTGGTCACAGGCGGACAGAATGTCATTTGTCACTTTTGACCAGGGCTGTTTCTGTGCTATGGATGGCACGGAAACCCGTTTGGAGGGGTTCGTGAAAGGAGTGGCGGAAGAGGAAGGAGCGAAGCTGGGAAGCAATGACTCGTTCCAGGATCTTGGAGAGGAATGCAAAGTTGGAGATGGGGCGGTAGATTGAGACCAGGAATGGGTCCAAGGAGGGTTTTATAAGGGTAGGAGTATTGACGGCCATTTGTAAAGGAGTGGGAATGGGAAGGGTACAAGTGGACAGGGAGAGGTTTATGATGTCTGTAAGTAGATGGGCAAGGAGGTGGAGCTGGGAGATAAGGAGAGGGGTGGGGATGGGATCGAGGGAGCAGGTGGTTGGTTTCATGCGGGTTATAGTGGTGGTGAGAGAGGAGACAAGTTCGAAGAGTGGAGGGAGAGATGGGTTGGGCTGGGGTAAGAGAGAGATGGGGAAGAGGTAGTAGACAGAAGGACCGAGGGATATCCTCGACTTTGGATTCGAGGAAGTCCAACATCGCCTTGCAGTTGGCATTGGACGTGAGGATGGGCGAGGCATGAGAGGGTGGGCTGAGGAGCCGGTTGGTGATGGAGAAGAGCCTGGGGTTGTCCTTGGCCTCCAAGATTGTCTTGGAGTAGAACGACGATTTAGTGGAGGCGAGGGCAGAGCAGTAGAATTTGATAAGGTTCAGCCAGATCTGCCGATGGACCGTTAGGTTCGATTTAAGACAGGTGCATTCAGCGGCACACACCTGTGCTTTAAGGGAGCGGAGGTAATAAATGTAATAAAAGCAGATTGAGTCCAGAGAGCTCAAGACATTATACCCACAATGTCCTTCTCAGTGTGTGTGACTATATATCACATCTAATTTCTGAGGGATCATAAGGCTTTTCAGGCATGACCTAAAGATGGGGCAGGAAGAAGGCGGAGGGATAAAAGAAAAGTATTCCAGAGTTTTGGGACATAGTGGCTGAAAGTGAAGCCACCGATGGTGGAACGGAGGATATGAGGAACATGCAGGAACTTAACAAACAAGACAGCAAGATTGAGTCTAGGAAGCTGAAGACATTATTCAATACCTCCACTGTCCATCACAGGGTGTGTGACTATACATCTCTTTTCCGAGGGATTAGAAGGCTTTTCGTTAGAAGAAAATATTTTGATGGTGACACAGTAATTTGTGCTGGCTTCTACATCTTCAACTATTTTTGATACACTCTGTTCATCAGTTGAGCCTTGCAGATCTCTGTGCTGATAGAGAAGAAAATAGAAGTGATGTAATTTTCATATATCTAGTGAAATTCTACAGCTAAATTTATCACATATTCCATAATAATGTTTGTGTGTTTTGCACACTGGCTTTTACTCTCAGTGGCGGCTAGAAACATTCAAGCAGATATTAAACGGGGATTAGACTAAAGGTTGTTTTCTGCATTTAAAATCTTTAACCCTCTACACAGAAACAGACATAATACATGCTAGAACACATTATCTGCACACCTCCCTGAAGTAGATAATAATAATCTTGCATTTGATATAGCGCCTGATCACGTCTTCGAGACGTCTCAAAGTGCTTCACAGAATATACTGTGAAGTGAATGGACTGTATACTTTGTGGGCGACACGTGGTACAGCAGTGTCTTACAAACAGTCGTGGATTCAGTGAACAATTTTTTCTTTTTTAATATACCTTATTTTATATATGTGTATTCCCTTGCTGGCCTCCATGTAATCCCTTGCTAGAGCCAGTTAATGTCCCAACCACCATCCTGACCGAGATCAAATTAAATTAGGATTTAGATACCTTAAGATCTGTGTCTGGATACCAAGCAAGGTCATCATAGGAGCTAGAATTTTTAAATCAAATATACAAACATGCTCTACCAATAAGTTAAGCATATATTTATTAAGCTACTGCTTTTTAAATAAAATAATTAAACTGTACCTCTTCTATTGTTCCATTTCTCGCTATGATAATGTGATACTTCCATTGCCCAAAGATATCCAATAAAGAATCAATTCCTCCATTTTTAATAATGGTCGGTGGTGTGGCAAAATCAAAATTAATTTTAAAAGCTCCCCTGCTTCCTACGAGATGAACATTGACTGGACGTAGATTTGCTGTAGAAGAAAATAAAAATAAGTTACAGTATTAGATTTGTGTTAGAAACATCCTTATTATTAATAATAATCCTTGCATTTGATGTAGAGACATCTCAAATTTATAAAAATAAGGGTTTTTATCTATCTTATTTCTGACAATTCTTATTTATGGTCTTAAAGGTGAGGACGAGGATCTTGAATTCGATTCTCTTGGGGATGGGGAGCCAGTGGAATCGAGCAAGGGTGGGAGTGATGGGGTCACGAAGCCTGGTGCGTGAGAGTACAGGAGCTGCAGAGTTTTGAATGATCTGAGGCTTGTGAAGGGAAGGCCGATGAGGGAGGAGTTCCCGTAGTCGAGCCTTGATGTGATCAGAATGATCAGAATGGATGTATTAAGGGATATGCCAAAAGAGTGGGTTCTGAGATTATAAAATCTGCCATTATCGAATAAACTTGTGGACCAGGCTCGATAGGCTGAATGGCCTCCTCCTGTTCCTGTTTTTCCTGTATTCCAATACCAATTAAGGAAGACATCAAGGTCTGAATATACAAGCCTTGTAATATTTTGCAGCAGTTGATGCTGGAATCAAGCCCGAGACCCAGCAAAGGCAAAGGAACCCTTCCACATGCATGTATAGGACAACTGAACCATCAATGCGGGATATTTAGACATGTGTCTAATACACCATAGTTGTATTGTGGTGCATAAAAACCTGCACCGGAACTTTGTTGTCATTGAAGAGAGATGAGAACAACCATTCTCCATTTGGGTCAGAACGGCAGCATCCAAGCAAAAGTTGGTGTCAAGCACAATCCCATATACCAATATGAATCGACAAATGGAACACATCTTCTAATCAATATGTTCAAGCTCTTCTTTTGAGCATAAGACCACACTTGGGAACAACCACTACCATATCCATTAAATAGCGCAGGGTTGAAGATTAGCTTTTTTTTCTTTCAGTACACCAGTGGTAAGTCTCTTTTTTCCAGTAACAATAACAATCATGATAACAAACAAGCTTACTGTCCCGCCGGGGCTGAAAATCTTCTGTTATCGTCCAATTAGACTCTTCAGCTTCTGTAATTGCTTTAACTCGAACAAAGAATATAGCGGAAAAGTCTCCAAATTCATTCGTTAAATTACACATTTGGGTGCTGATGTGAGAGCAATTTTGTGTTGCTTGCCATACTTCCCCATTGCTATGAGAAACAAAAATAACTTTTTTTAAAAAATCTTTACAGTACATCAGATAATAATAATCCTTGCATTTGATATATCACATTATCAAGTCGTTGAGAGGTATCAAAGAGCTAATAGAATATACTGTAAAGTGAACTGAATATATATTTTGTGGATGAAAAGTGGCAGCCAATTGCGCACAACAGTGTCCCACAAACAGTGACCTTTATTTGAAGGGATTATTACCCCCGGAAACCGATCCGCCAATCGACTAATATAACAACAATATAATCCTTGCATTTAATATAGCGTTTGTCACGTCTCCTAGACGTCTCAAAGCGCTTAACAGAATACACTGTAAAGTGAATTGACCGTATATTTGTGGGCGAAATGTGGCAGCCAATTGCGCACAACAGTGGCAAATAGGATTGAAAATGACCAATTTATTATTGTTTTTTGTTTTGGAGGGATTATTATTAGGCGTGTAGAGTAAGTAAACTTGCCCAAGGTTTCGCCCTGCCTGGAATTGAACCCAGGTATCTTGCTTGAAAGGCGAGGGCTCTAACCACTGAGCTACAGGACTCCACGAACAACCTAGACTCTAACACACTGTAAGTGTGTTGTATGAAAATCTTGACGACTCTCTTATCAACTTATCCCTGGATAGATAAACATTTTCCAATAGATGTGCAACTTGACTTGAATATTAACCTTTTTTTATATTAAAACATTGTGTCTATGAGTATGCTTAACAGAGACTTTTAGAACTGAAAGTGTTAGATCATAGAAAAAGGCCATTCAGATCATTAAATCTGCTCCTGCATTTTTTTTCTCCACATGAGCCACCCAGTCGAATGACACAAGTAACAGTTTCTGACTCCTACCCTATAGCCTTAGAGAATACCATGTTGTTAACATTTACACTTGCTTCAAAATCAGATATTCAGGCTTTAAATGGGACTGAGAAAGTGAACCCAGAACAGTACTTTCGGATGCACCAACAGAACAAGACAACACATATTTAGGATTGCAAAGGGCAATTTCAGGAAAGGCGTCAGAAAATAATTACCCTCTAGGTAAAGAAATATCCACTGAATCACGGTTACCAGAAAAGATGGTTGCGGCCCTAGTCCTGGATTCATCAAAAAAAAAGAACAGGTCAACGCTATGAAGAAAGGATGAGGTCAAATTGGCCAAAGTGACTTCTTTACCTAAACCAATCTTGTGAAATCCAAATAACTACAATTATTGTTGGGATATAAATATCACTCTATATAAATATTACAAAGATGGCTCCCTCCCAAACAGAAGTTACCTTCTGGGCTGCTCCAGATTGATTAAACATTTGGAAATACAGTAAACAGAAATTGCCTTGTAAAGTGGGGACAAAATTATAGAAAACATACTTAAAATACATATATTCCACTGTGTAGTTTGTAGCAACTGAACCAGGGTCCCCGGCTTCCCACTTCAGAGCATGCTGAAAGTTTTCAGACACAAATGACACATTGCAAGGTGGCGGCAGGTCAGCTGTCCCTGAAAGCAGAACGTTTATATTAACCGTTGGCACAAATATCAGATAGCATTTCATGTACTCGCGAGTAAGCTACGCAAAAGCACTTTCCAATGTCCTCCCTTTCTTTATTAACTTGATAGTAAAGAGATATAAAGGCAAAATGGACTGTGTTTTGCATTGGCTACTACTTTAGTGACTATACAAATGTTATTTTGTTGTTGTTGTGACATTATGTCATGGAGAAGGACTGGAGGGGCTCTATTGAGCTTCAGACTCTCTGGGAATCCATCAGGGGAAGCTCGTCTCTGAGAAAGATCAGTACAGCAGGCAACTAACTCTTACCTACCAGAGCTAAAAAGCTGATGAAGGTACAAGAGACCAAGTACTTCAAACATTCTGTCAGCAGTGAACATAGCAGTTTTGGTGCTCTCAGTTCTCAATTTTGAACTCTGAAACAAAACAAAGTCTATTAGTAACTGGATTTGGTGATACGGTTATAAAATATCATATTATTTCTGTTCAAACTCGTTTTTAGTGCTGCTCGAAAATTGTTTTGCTTTTAAAAAAATACTTTATTTGAAAATAACGAGACGTTATCCTAAATAAAAGGAGGTCTGTAACTGCAAGTTGTTGAAAAACAATACTATCAAAGTTATGAATCCCATATTCAATGTACCTTTATATAGCATCAATTAATATCTTAAAATGCTTACAGAACACAAACAAATTTGTCGATCCTACAATTTAATCTCATTTAATCTTTTTAGGCACAATCCCAAACTGATTACACTTTGAGAACATTTTCACTTTAACATCCTTCATTATCAGTGAGCACGATTTTCATCTGTGCCTTGCTAGAAAAGGATAATAAATCCGTCCTATCAACCGTTGAAGGTACTGAAAGGGTGAAGGAATAAATCATAACGCTATATATAAAAGCACCTTACTGCACTTTTCTCATGCTCTCCTGGGTGCCAGCAGTATTTTGGATTTGTCATCTTTGTCTTATAGTTTATTAAATTAATAAAACCCTTATGCTTACAGGTAAAACAAAACACCCACGCATCAATCTTAGATGCTTTTTCTTCCCCTATAAGAAAGATGCGCTTCTAGCTACCTTCAACTATTCACTCCTTGGCTGTTTGGGGGGCTCTGCTGTGCCCAAAATTGCTTGTTGCTTTTCACCCACAAAATAAACAATCAAACCACCTGACAGCATATCCTGCGAAGAGTTTAGAGACATGTCAGTAATGTGATAGGGAGCTATAAGAACAATAGTTTGTGGGCTGTTTGTGGGACGCTGCGATGTGCAATTGGCTGCCGAGTTTAGCCCACAAAATATACAGTCAATTCACTTTACAGTATATTCTATTAAGTGATTTCAGACATTTCAACAACATGATAATGTGCTACATCAAATGTAAGGATTATTCTAATTAATTATTATTGATAATAGCGTAGTGGTTAGCGTAATTACTAATAAATACAGCAAAATTGAACCCCTTGTTAAATTGAAAGGCCATGTGTCAACTGCAATATAAAGCAAAGGTCTACAGAGCCTGGTACAAAAAATGATTTTCAATTGCAAATTTATGTAAGAATTTTTCGATCATATGTAGTCCTAATATTGTAATACCTTGGGTTGGTATTGGTGGGTTGGTGCGTACCACCGAACAAATCTTAGCTAAGGAAACTGGCAACGCTGTTGATTATGATCTCTTGTGTTATTCTGAGAATCCAAGAAAGTGTTGATATCTACCAATAACAACTTGCACTTGAGCAGCGCCTCTTACGCATGTCTCAAAGCACTTTATTAATAATAATCCTTGCATCTGATATAGTATCTTATCACATCTTCTCAAAGAGCTTCACAGAATATACTGTAAAGTGAAGTGACTGTATATTTTGTGGGTGAAACGGGGCAGCCAATTGCACACAGCAGTGTCCCACAAACAGCATTGGATTGGGTGACCAAATTAATTTTTTTTAAAAAAAGGAATTATTACCCCCAGAAAAGACGTGATAAGGTGCATATCAAATGCAAGGATTATTATTATTGCTTTTTTATAGTGTGGGGCAGCATCTCAGAGCGCTTTATAACATCAGAGCCTGCCACGGAGTAAGGCGGTCGATGAGGAAGTGGGTCTGAAAATGGGTAAGGTGGGGGCAAGGCGAGTGATCGAGGGAGAGATTTCCAAAGTTTTGGGGCGTAGTGGCTGAAAGGGCGGCCGCCAATGGTGGGACAGAGGGGATGAGGGACAAGCAGGAGGCTGGAGCCAGCTGAGCGAAGCAAGCAATCAACCGCCTGGAGTACTTATAATTATTATTATAGACGCTCCTCTAGCTGCCTTCTGCCATTCACTCCGCGGCTGATGGCAGGGCGCAAAACTGTCCACAAGATAGTTTGTTCGCCCACAAAACACGCGGAGCAGTCACTGCACTTTACACTTCAGAATCCCATAGCGTAGTGGTTAGCTCTTGCTCGCAAGCGAGAGAGAGAGAGAGAGAGAGGAGACCCGGGTTCGATTCCCGGGATGGGGCGGAACCTCAGGCAAGTTAAGTCGCTTTCCGGATCGTAATAATCCCTCCAACAAAAACGTTTGATCGCTCAATCGTCAGAGGTTTAGGGCACACACCTCGCAAGCGAGCGACGTGGATTCGACTCCCGGGGCAGGGCCAAACACTGGGCAAGTTTCCTTACCCCACGCGCCTGCCCGCCGGCGGTTACCCAGTGGCTCTTCCTGTGGCGACGATTCTTTCCAGAAAGAAATAAAAAATAATTCGGCGGCGGCCGTTGGCGGGGAGGCGAGCCCCGGCGCCCGGTCCAGCTGCCGCCTTTTGCCCACAAAAACACACGTCTGTGCGCTCGCCACAGCGTTAGCCCGTGAAGCGCTTCCAGGCGTCTCAATGGCGTAATGAGGCGCTGTATCAAATGCGAGGACGATGATTATCATTATTATTATTATACATGTGTATATACTGTGAAAACCGGCGAAGCGCCTCCAGACGTTTCAACCAGGGAACGGGGGGGAGGGGTGAGGGGGGGGGGGGGGGGGCGAGGATTAAACTTCATGTGTATCTATAGATAAATAATATAATATGTCGATGTATCACTTACTTCCTCCTTATTAATCAATAACGAGAGCCGAGGCACTCCGGAATGACCCACCCGCCCCACCATTGGCGGGAGAGCCTTCAGCCACTCTGCCCCCACCTCTGGAATTCCATCACCCGATCACTTTGCCTCGCCCCCTCTTTAGCCTCCTTCAAGTCCCACCTCAAGACCCTCATCTTCGACCATGCCATCAGCCTCACCCCCCTTCTCCTCCCCTCCCTGCTCCCCCTCTGACCAGATCTGGAATACTGTACACTGTCCAGTGCCTTGGGACCTTCTCCCGATTTGAAAGGCACTATACAAATGTAATCTTATTGTTGTTGCAAAATTATTCAATGGATATGCACAAAGCAATGTTGAGGAATATTAGCGGTAGAGACTACTTTGACTTTCATAGAATCATAGAATTATATAGCACAGAAGGAGGCCATTTGTGCCGGCTCTTTGAAAAGAGCTATCCATGACCCACCCGCCCCACCATTGGCGGGAGAGCCTTCAGCCACTCTGCCCCCACCTCTGGAATTCCATCACCCGATCACTTTGCCTCGCCCCCTCTTTAGCCTCCTTCAAGTCCCACCTCAAGACCCTCATCTTCGACCATGCCATCAGCCTCACCCCCCTTCTCCTCCCCTCCCTGCTCCCCCTCTGACCAGATCTGGAATACTGTACACTGTCCAGTGCCTTGGGACCTTCTCCCGATTTGAAAGGCACTATACAAATGTAATCTTATTGTTGTTGCAAAATTATTCAATGGATATGCACAAAGCAATGTTGAGGAATATTAGCGGTAGAGACTACTTTGACTTTCATAGAATCATAGAATTATATAGCACAGAAGGAGGCCATTTGTGCCGGCTCTTTGAAAAGAGCTATCCA
>NW_024704745.1:337200-415981 GCF_018977255.1 Callorhinchus milii | reverse complement strand
TGACTACTGACTGTCACACTGACTGACTACTGACTGTCACTGACTAACTACTGACTGTCACTGACTGACTGACCACTGACTGTCACTGACTAACTACTGACTGTCACTGACTGACTACTGACTGTCACTGACTGACTACTGACTGTCACTGACTGACTACTGATTGTCACACTGACTGACTAATGACTGTCACTGACTGACTACTGACTGTCACTGACTAACTACTGACTGTCACTGACTGACTACTGACTGTCACTGACTGACTACTGACTGTCACACTGACTGACTACTGACTGTCAAACTGACTGACTACTGACTGTCACTGACTACTACTGACTGTCACTGACTGACTGACCACTGACTGTCACTGACTAACTACTGACTGTCACTGACTGACTACTGACTGTCACTGACTGACTACTGACTGTCACTGACTGACTACTGACTGTCACTGACTGACTACTGACTGTCACTGACTAACTACTGACTGTCACTGACTGACTGACCACTGACTGTCACTGACTAACTACTGACTGTCACTGACTGACTACTGACTGTCACTGACTGACTACTGACTGTCACTGACTGACTACTGACTGTCACACTGACTGACTACTGACTGTCACTGACTAACTACTGACTGTCACTGACTACTGACTGTCACTGACTAACTACTGACTGTCACTGACTGACTACTGACTGTCACTGACTAACTACTGACTGTCACACTGACTAACTACTGACTGTCACTGACTAACTACTGACTGTCACTGACTGACTACTGACTGTCACACTGACTAACTACTGACTGTCACTGACTGACTAACTACTGACTGTCACTGACTAACTACTGACTGTCACTGACTAACTACTGACTGTCACTGACTAACTACTGACTGTCACTGACTAACTACTGACTGTCACTGACTAACTACTGACTGTCACTGACTAACTACTGACTGTCACTGACTGACTACTGACTGTCACTGACTAACCACTGACTTTCACTAACTAACTACTGACTGTCACTGACTGACTACTGACTGTCACACTGACTAACTACTGACTGTCACTGACTAACTACTGACTGTCACTGACCAACTACTGACTGTCACTGACCAACTGCTGACTGTCACTGACTAACTACTGACTGTCACTGACTAACTACTGCCTGTCACTGACTAACTACTGACTGTCACACTGACTACTGACTGTCACTAACTACTGACTTTCACTAACTAACTACTGACTGTCACTGACTGACTACTGACTGTCACACTGACTAACTACTGACTGTCACTAACTAACTACTGACTGTCACTGACTAACTACTGACTGTCACTAACTAACTACTGACTGTCACTGACTAACTACTGACTGTCACACTGACTAACTACTGACTGTCACTAACTAACTACTGACTGTCACACTGACTAACTACTGACTGTCACTGACTAACTACTGACTGTCACTGACTAACTACTGATTGTCACACTGACTAACTACTGACTGGGACTCACTGACTAACTACTGACTGTCACTGACTGACTACTGACTGGGACTCACTGACTAACTACTGACTGGGACTCACTGACTAACTACTGACTGGGACTCACTGACTAACTACTGACTAACTACTGAGTGTCACACTGACTGACTACTGACTGACTACTGACTAACTACTGAGTGTCACACTGACTGACTACTGACTGACTACTGACTAACTACTGAGTGTCACACTGACTGACTTCTGACTGTCACAATGACTGACTACTGACTGTCACTGACTGACTGACCACTGACTGTCACTGACTAACTACTGACTGTCACTGACTAACTACTGACTGTCACTGACTGACTGACCACTGACTGTCACTGACTAACTACTGACTGTCACTAACTAACTACTGACTGTCACTGACTAACTACTGACTGTCACTAACTAACTACTGACTGTCACTGACTAACTACTGACTGTCACTGACTGATTACTGACTGTCACACTGACTAACTACTGACTGTCACTAACTAACTACTGACTGTCACTGACTAACTACTGGCTGTCACTGATTAACTACTGACTGTCACTGACTAACTACTGACTGTCACGACCAACTACTGACTGTCACTGACTAACTACTGACTGTTACTGACCAACTATTGACTGTCACTGACTAACTACTGACTGTCACTGACTAACTATTGACTGTCACACTGACTACTGACTGTCACTAACTAACTACTGACTATCACTGACTAACTACTGACTGTCACTAACTACTGACGGTCACACTGACTAACTACTGACTGTCACACTGACTAACTACTGACTGTCACTAACTAACTACTGACTGTCACTGACTAACTACTGACTGTCACACTGACTAACTACTGACTCGGACTCACTGACTAACTACTGACTGTCACTGACTGACTACTGACTGTCACTGACTAACTACTGACTGGGACTCACTGACTAACTACTGACTGGGACTCACTGACTAACTACTGACTAACTACTGAGTGTCACACTGACTGACTACTGACTGACTACTGACTAACTACTGAGTGTCACACTGACTGACTACTGACTAACTACTGAGTGTCACACTGACTGACTACTGACTGACTACTGACTGGGCTTCACTGACTGACTACTGACTGTCACTGACTAACTACTGACTGTCACTGACTGACTACTGACTGTCACTGACTGACTACTGACTGTCACACTGACTGACTACTGACTGTCACTGACTAACTACTGACTGTCACTGACTGACTGACCACTGACTGTCACTGACTAACTACTGACTGACTACTGACTGTCACTGACTGACTACTGACTGTCACACTGACTGACTACTGACTGTCACTGACTAACTACTGACTGTCACTGACTGACTGACCACTGACTGTCACTGACTAACTACTGACTGTGACTGACTGACTACTGACTGTGACTGACTGACTACTGACTGTGACTGACTAACTACTGACTGTCACTGACTAACTACTGACTGTCACTGACTGACTACTGACTGTCACTGACTGACTACTGACTGTGACTGACTGACTACTGACTGTCACTGACTGACTACTGACTGTCACTGACTGACTACTGACTGTCACTGACTGACTACTGACTGTCACTGACTGACTACTGACTGTCACTGACTGACTACTGACTGTCACTGACTGACTACTGACTGTCACACTGACTGACTACTGACTGTCACTGACTAACTACTGACTGTCACTGACTGACTACTGACTGTCACTGACTGACTACTGACTGTCACTGACTGACTACTGACTGTCACACTGACTGACTACTGACTGTCACTGACTGACTACTGACTGTCACTGACTGACTACTGACTGTCACTGACTGACTACTGACTGTCACTGACTGACTACTGACTGTCACTGACTGACTACTGACTGTCACTGACTGACTACTGACTGTCACTGACTGACTACTGACTGTCACTGACTGACTACTGACTGTCACTGACTGACTACTGACTGTCACTGACTGACTACTGACTGTCACTGACTGACTACTGACTCCCAGTTGGTTTGTTTTGCACAATGTTTGACAGACACGAACCATTCCCCCTCTCCACCAACATCTCCATTTACAGCATCAAAATACAGTGCAACCGCCACTGTCCTTCAGATGAGATGCGAAGCCGAGATATTTTGCAGATGTTTGAGGTGGACTTCACACATCCCACAGACCATTGGGAAACAGAAGGGAGTTTTCTCTCCCCTCATGTCTTGGCCAATACTCCTCCAAATACGCTTGGTTAGTCACTTCATGGCTGTTTGTGTGCGAATGGCTGCCTCGTTTCGCCCACAACATACTTAACAGTATATTCTGTGAAGCATTTTGAGACATCGCGATGATGTGACAATAAGGATCTAAATCAAGTAGTAGTAATCTTTGCATCTTCACAGGATGCAAATACCTCATTCATTCACAGCTGTGAGGGTGAGAAAATATGAAGCTGATTTTTGAAGGCTGGCAATGATTCTGAAAGTAGACTATTGTGTGCCATTAATTTAGAAACAAAAATTGGTAAACAGAACAAAAATTCCTAGAGAAGCTAGGATTATTCTCCTTGGAGCAAAGAAGGTTAAGAGGACTTGATAGTTGTTCGGATCTGGAATGCATTGCCTGAAAGGGTGATGGAGGCCAATTTGATAACAACTTTTAAGAGATAATTATTTTGGGAGGACAAGTTTGCAAGGCTATGGGGAGAGAGCGGGGCAATGGGATTGAATGGGAACGTGGAGCAGGCTGGAGCCAGCTGAGCGGAGGGAGCGGGCAGGTTGATAGGGGGTTAGGAGGTCGCAGAGGTAGGGTGGGGTGAGGCCGTGGAGGGCTTTGTAGGTGAGGACCAGGATCTTGAACTGGATCCTCTGAAGGATAGGGAGCCAATGGAGTCGGGCAAGAATGGGGGAGATGGGGTCCTGGAGTTTGGTGCGGGAGAGGACACGGGCTGCAGAGTTCTGGATTATCTGCTGCTGTGGAGGGAGGAGTTGGGAAGGCCGACAAGCAGGGCATTTGCATAGTCGAGCCTAGAGGTGATGAAGGCATGAACAAGAGTTTCAGCGCCTAAGGGGTGAGGTAGTGGCGGAGTCGGGCGATGTTACGGAGGTGAGGGAAGGCAGAGCGGGTCATGGCTGGGATGTGGGGAAGAAAAGACAGTTGAGGGTTGAACAAGACACCGAGGTTCCTGACTGGCGGTGAGTTGAAGTGAGCAGCCATGGAGGTTGATGCTGCCAGAGCCTGAGGTGCTGAGGCGCTGGCGCGAGCCAATCAGGAGGGCCTCAGTCCTGTTCACATTCAACTGTAGGACATTTGATCTCATCCAGAACTTGGTGTCTGACAGGAAGTCTGTCAGGACAGCAGTGGTCCTGGAGTCAAGGGTGGAGGCAGAGAGGTAGATTTGGGTGTCATCCGCGTACATGTGGAAGTTGACCCCATGTCTGCGGATGATATCACCAAGGGGGAGCATGTAGATATTAAAGAGGAGAGGGTCAAGGACAGAGCCCCGGGGGACGCCAGACGTGACAGTGCGGGGGCTGGAATACAGAATTGTTGAAGAACAAACTGGGAAGAATCCCTGCACCCAGTGATTGGTCTGCCCCTCAACTCCTCTGCTGGGACATGACAATTAATCAGTCCTGTAGCATATTGATTAGAGCACTCACCTCACAAGCGAGAGGACCCAGGTTCCCAGGCTGGACACAACCTGTTTCCTTACTCCACATTGCTCTGTTTGCTTAGCAGTATGTCGGAAATGGGTTATTAGACAATTGGCAAATCACTTTCTGTGGGTAATAATCACTAAATAATTTTTAAAAATAAGAATTTGATCATTCAATCCATGACTGTTTACAGGGCATTGCTGTGCACAACTGATTGCCAAGTTTTGCCCACAAAATATACAGTCAATTCACTTTACAGTATATTCTGTGAAGCCCTTTGAGACATCCTAATGGCATAAGGCACTATATATCAAATGCAAGGATTATTATTAATACTATTATTATCCTCCCTCTACTTTATGTAGTTGCTCCGTTGTGTCTGGCAAATAAATATGATGATCTGTCACCCTGAATAAACAACTATAACCTTTGTTCATTGGAAACATAATTGAAGTTGCTACTCCTGCAAAGTAGCTTGCATCCTCTTTTTACTTCTCTCTCCATCTGTACCTCAGAAGAAAAACAGCCTGCACTCTGGCTATTTTTGTGTTGCCCTGGTTTGAACGTTAGCATTGACATGGGGCCACTCCGATCAGGTACTCACCCTGGCTGAAGGTACTATGTTACAAGATCAACATTGTGTTTACAAGATCACAAGATTGGTTTGGATCAAGGAGGCCATTGGGCCCATTGATTGCATTCCTCCAGGTGTCAGCCTGGCTCAATTGGTAGCACTCTCACCTGAGTCACAAGGTGGTGGGACATCACGCCTCATGTTGGGACTTTGAACTCATCTAATCAAGGCTGACACTCTCATGACGTGATGGGAGTGTGCTGCAATGTTGGAGGGGGCTGTCCTTTCAAATGAGACACTGTTTCAATGCCTTGGTACGATGTGAGAGGTGCTGTACATCTGAATCCATTAGAATATACAGCACAGAAACAGGCCATTCAGCCCAACTATGCCGGTATTTATGCTCCACATGAGCCTCCTCCTACTCTTCCTCAACTAAGCCTTCAAGCATAACCTTCTATTCTTTTCACCCTCATGTACCTATCTAGCTTCCCCTTAGATATATCTATGCTATATAAATGCAATTTGTTTGTTTTGTTCCAGATTTTAAAGTTCCTGTGGCACTCCTCCAAAATAAATGTTTCTTCTGCCACAGGTTTTCAGGACAGACATTGGAAGTATTTATTTACCCAGAGAGTATTTAACAACTGGAACAGGAAGGGAGGGTGAGGCAAGGTCAGTGAACTCATTTAATGTTGTGATGGGACGATGGTAGTGTGCATATAATAATAATTATTCTTTCATTTGATACAGCATCTTTCATGTAGAGCTGATGTCTCAAAGCACTTCATAGGATACAATACAACACAAAATGACATTTGTAAAGCGCCTTTCACATCGGGAGGACGTCCCAAGGCGCTGAACTGTCAGGGATTAGGATCCGAGCGGGGGGTGTGGGGGTTGAATTCAGGGAGGGTGTAGGGCAGAGAGGGCAGGAGGGTGGCAGAAGACACGGTTGAAGAGGAGGGTCTTGTGACGTTTCTTGAAGGAGGCAAGGGAGGGAGCGAGGCAAAGGAAATGTGGGATAGAGTTCCAGAGGGTGAGGGCAGAGAGGCTGAAGGCCTGACAGCCGATAGTGGGCTGGCCGGGCTGAGGACATGGAGCCTGCTGAGCAGAGCGAGCGGACAGGTTGATAAGGGTTGGAGAGGTAGCAGGGGGCAAGGCCGTGGAGGGCATTGAAGGTGAGGACAAGAATTTTAAGCTCGATCCTCTGAGGGATGGGGAGCCGGGGAGCCGGGTGAGGGTGGGTGTGAAGGGGTAATGGAGCCTGGTATGGGAGAGGACCCAAGCTGCAGAGTGAGTTCTGGATGATCTGTACCTTGTGGAGGGAAGTTGGGAAGGCCGACAAGCAGGGCGTTGGCATAGTCGATTCTGGTTGTAATAAAGACATGTATGAGGGTTGCGGTAGCCTGAGGGGTGAGGTAGTGGTGAAGTCCAGCAATGTTGGATTTTGTAGGTGAATGTGTCAGACAATTTGATGAAAGCAACATCTCACACACAGCCATGGGGTGAGTGACTGATTTTATCTGAGGGTTTCTTAATGTTGAGGAAACTTTATTTCAGAGAAACGTCACTACTACTACAACAACAACAACTTAGATTTATATAGCTCCTTCCACTCCGGACGGCGTTTCAGAGCGCTTAGAGAGTGTCTGCGGTTGGTGTGTAAGCACAACAGATTTGTTTGAAACAATTCCTGTAAAACCACTTCATTTTTTAAAACGTAATTTATTTGTTTCGCTCTCCTCACCCTCCCGCCAGCCATTTCATGGAATCCTGTAGCTCAGTGGTTAGAGCACTCGCTTTGCAAGTGAGAGACCTAAGTTCAATTCCAGGCAGAGGGCGAAACCTTGGGCAAGTTTCCTTACTCCACACAGAGCCTAATAATAATCCCTCCAATAAAACCAAAAACAATAATAAAAATTGGTCATTTTCAATCTACGACTGTTTGTGGGACATTGCTGTGCGCAATTGGCTGCCGCGTTCGCCCACAAATATACAGTCAATTCACTTTACAGTGTGTTCTGTGAAGCACTTTGGGACGTCCTTCCGACGTGAAAAGCGCTATATCAAATCCAAGGATTATTATTATTATTTCCACCTTTAAATTAATTTCCTTTCACAGGAAACGGTCTTTGTTAATCGTTCTAGCAGAGATTGAAGGAATTGCTGTTCTTTAGCAGAATGTACAGAGGAAATGTGACCTCAAAGTGCACATATTTGTGCGACAGTTCATTTGCGTAATGAATCCTTGCATTTGATATAATGCTTCACGTCTGCAAAAGTGTCAAAGGACTTCACAGTGAATTCAAGTGAATTGACTGTGTATTTTGTGGGTGAAAAGTGGCAGCCAATTAGGCACAGCAGACAGTTGTGGATTGAAGTGACCAATTTATTATTATTGTTTTTGAAGGAATTATTACCTCTGGAAAAACATTCCGCCAACTGACTAACAAACCGGGTTCCTACTTACTGATAGATAAACAGAGGCGTGTGTGCGGAGTAAGGAAACTTGCTCAAAGTTTCGCCCTGCCAGGAATTGAACCCAGGTCTCTCACTTGCGAGGCGAGTACTCAAACCACTGAGCTACGTGTACAAATAAGTGGAACTTCAAATGTGTTTGAGGGAAGTCAATACTTTGAGACTGTCATTGCTGTGTCAAAGGTTCTTTGAATGTGGGTTGATGTGGTTCACTCACAAAAAGATGTTCTGGTAAAACTCTGTACAATACATAGCTGCTTTCCTGTCCTGTGTGTTCTTTATGGGTGGCTGAGGGCTTAAACATGTGCTAGTTGGATGGCAAATGACCAACTAATGACTCTACTCCTTGGTGGGGGAAGTAAACAGGAGTAACATGTTTGGCGGAATTGATTGTCGGAATTGAATAAATCCAGTGGTTGTCCAATTCCTGAGCCAGGCATGTCTGCAGTACTCCAGGTCACTGCTGATGACAGAACAGCTACTATTATAATAATAATCCTTGCATTTGATATAGTGCTGTGGAGTGGATTCCTGTAGTGTAGTGGTTAGTGCACTCATCTCGTAAGCGAGGCACCTGGGTTCGATTCCCAGCAGGGCGAAACATTGCGCAAGTTTCTTTACTCCACACGCCTGTTTACCTAGCAGTATGTAGGAACCCGGTTGTTAGTCAATTGGCGCATCACTTTTCCGGGGGTAATAATTCCTTCCAAAAAAAATTGGTCACTCAATCCACGACTGTTTGTGGGGCACTTTTTTGTGCTGATTCAAGCCTGTAAAGTAACGGTGAGATGCAATCTCAAAATAATTTGTACTTGTGACCACACATCAAAAAACATCTTGTGGTTTAATCAAGAAATCAATTTGTGTCGGTGCAGTTTAACAGTTCAGCGAATCTGCTCACTAAGCAGCTCTCTTAAATACTTTTGGTGTCTCAATAACACATCTTTAAGAGAAGATTTTTTTCACGTTAAAGGAGAAAATTGCAGCCGGCTTTAAGATTTGGATGATCGAGGTAAGGAACGAAATGGTGAATGTGTTTTGAGTGGAAAACGTGTTGAGGTTGGTGTGGAACTCTAGTGAAGCCTCTCTTCGCTGTTGATGAAACTGGCTGATTTCTACTGCTCGACATCTCAACATTCAAAGCAAGCCAAAGCCCTAACATGTAGGTGGTCCTAGCTGGAGAAGCCGTGGGAAAGTCTGCCAGATAACAATATCATTGGCAAGCTATGAGGTTTTAACTGGTTAGACTCCAGCAGTTACCCCAATGCACACTCTGGGCTCCCCCCAAGCCTTGGTTCTTGCCAACCTGTGCCTAGTACTTTTTTGAATTAGCTAAGCAGGATGCAGGGAGAGAGTGAGAGAGGGTGAGAGAGAGAAAGAGAGAGTGCACATTCCATTCCTACAATGTGTCTCTGGGATTTTCCATGTGCAGATGGGATGCATGGAATTCTGAGTTTGGTTTGGAGACTCTTAAGCAATGGTGATGGGTTTCCACATGTGTCCGTAAGGAAAAGGTGGCCTGAATTCAATGAAAATACTGACAGTCAATGATTTCCCTCCTGGTTGCTCAATGCTTTTATTTCCTCTAGTTGGTTTTTAGTTGCCTTGTTTTTCTTTGTTGCAAGACTGAGAAGAAGTTTGAAAACGACAATATAGTATATTTAAACCATGTCACCAAATGACGTTACAAATAAAGTTTCTATTTTGTTTCAGAGTGGAAAAAGGAGAGACAGGAGCATGAAAACTGTTCTGTTCATTGCTAGTAGAATGTTTGATGTTCTTTGTCTTTTGTATGTTCAGCAGCTTTTCAGCTCTGGTAAGTAAATAATGCTTACCTGCTTGTAAAATAATAATACCAATCCTTGCATTTGATACTGTGCCTTATATATTGGGAGGATGTCTGAAAGCGCTTCACAGGATTCACTGTAAAGTGTAGTGACTGTGTATTTTGTAGGCAAACACAATGGCCAGTTTGTACCCAGCAATGTCCCACAAACAGCCACAAAGTGAATGACAAATTTTATTTGGGGTCAGGTCCCGGGATAGAAAAACTCCTGCCATGGCCATCCAAAAAGGCAGATGGGATTAAATGAATTAAAACAATTCAATGATGTTCATTGAATTGGTTTAATGTCCCATCTGAATAATGGCACCTTCAACAATGCAGAGCTGTATTCGAGAGTCAGCCTGAACTGTGTCCCGAACTGGAACTTGTACCCACAATCTTCTGACTCAGAGGCAAGAGTGTTACTGACTCAACCACATCTTAATATGCCAGTAACTCCTTATGGATTCCCAGAGCAAGTGCAAAGCTCAATAGAGCCCCTCTATATCCTTCTCCAAGACATAACGTATTTCTACGTGTAGATGGCATGGATGGAATCCTCTTAAACATGTGTCAGACACCCGGCTGACCAAAACAACATGCAAAACACAGTCCATTTTGACTTTATATCTCTTACTGTCAAGTTAATAAAGAAAGGGAGGACATTGAAAAGTGCTTTTGCGTAGCTTACTCGCGAGTACATAAAATGCTATCTGATATTTGTGCCAACGGTTAATATAGACGTTCTACTTTCAGGGACAGCTGACCTGCCGCCACCTTGCAATGTGTCATTTGTGTCTGAAAACTTTCAGCATGCTCTGAAGTGGGAAGCCGGGGACCCTGGTTCAGTTGCTACAAACTACACAGTGGAATATATATCTTTTAAGTATGTTTTCTATAATTTTTGTCCCCATTTTGCAAGGCTATTTCTGTATCAGAATTTATTTTGTTTTGGTCAGCCTTGTGTCTGTCCCATACAGAAACCTATCATCATGCTTAAGATGTTCCAAACGTAAGAACATAAGAAATAGGAGCAGGAGTAGGCCGTTTGGCCCCTCGATCCTGCCCCGCCGTTTAATCAGATCATGGCTGATCTTCTAACCTAATTCCATTTACCTGCTATATCCCCATATCCCTTAATCCCTTCAGTTTTGAAAAATAAAAAATATTGTTTTAAAGTTTTGAAAAAATCCCTCAAACCTGACTGAGGGGTCCATATATATGTGTGTGTCACATAGTAATAAATAATAATCTTTCCATATGATATAGCACCTTATCATGTCTTAGAGATGTCTCAAAGAATATACTGTAAAGTGAATTGATTGTGTATTTTGTGGGCGAAACGCAGCAGCCAATTGTGCACAGCAGTAGCCCAGAAACAGCCGTGGATTGAGTGACCAAATTATTATTTTTATTTATTTTGAAGGGATTGTTACCCCCAGAAAGAAATCTGCCAAACAACAAATAGCTGGGTAAATAGAAGTGTGTGGAGTTAGGAAGTTTCCCTAAAGTTTTGCCCTGCCTAAGAATTTGACCCAGGTTCTCTCAACATATCTCATTTTGAAAACACGTGTGTTGGTCACATGGAAATTTCCCTGTGTTTGGGATGGAATGGGCAGCCGCTGGTTTCATCCATTACATTTCTAATCCCTGGAATTCCCTGTCTCAACCCCTCTATCTATCTTATCTATCTTTAAATCCCACCTGAAGACCTCTACCACTGGTTCTACAGTGGAGGAGTCCTGCAGCACACCGCCCAAAAAACTTTTGGTCACTCAATCCACAACGGCTTGTGGGGCACAGCTGTGTGCAATTGCCTGCCCACAAGATTGTGTCCCTGATGGCTCTTTGAAAGAGCTGCCCAAATCAATCCCACTCCCCCACTCTCCCCATAGCCCTGCAAATTTGTCCTTCCCAAATATCTATCCATTTCTCTCTTGAAAGTTGTTGTTGAATTTTCTTCCACCCTTTCAGGCAATGCATTCCAGATCCAAACAACCTGCTGTATGAAGACATTTCTCCTCACATGCTCTACCCTCTGGTTCTTTTGGCCACTATTTTAAATCTGTTGTCCTCTGGTTCCCGACCCACCCTCCCACCAGTGGAAACAGCTGAGGTCTAACCAGTGTTTTATAAAGGTTCATCATAACTTCCTGACGTTTGTATTCTATGCCCCTATTTATAAAGCCTAGTATTCCGTATGCTTTTTTAATAGCTTCATCTATCTGTTCTGCCACCTTTAAAGATTTACCTGTGTGGACCCCTAAACATTTAGAACATTATTATTTATAATTATTATTACAATCACCTCCTCCTCCCCCTTCTCCCCTATTTGGCATCTGACCCCACCACCGTGTAGCGCTCCCAGGCGCTATCCTGAGTGAAAGGCGCCATAGAATACAAGTTATTGTTGTTCATAGATCTGATTTCAAACGTGGATGAGTTTTGATGCTTTTTTTTACAAATATTATATTTTCAATCCAAGCAGCAATGGAAACGAATGGCAACCAGTACACCACTGCTCTCATACCCCACAACAAATGTGTGATTTAACAGAAATATTTCCAGCGATTTTGAATACTTATTGCATTCGAGTTAAAGCGGTTACAGAGGCTGAGGACTCCAAGTGGATTTCGACGGATGAATTCCAACCATGCAGGGATAGTGAGCTTTTATTCTTTATCTTTACCATCGGTGGCCACACTTTCACCACGCCCTGAAACTCTGGAACCCTATTCCTCTATCCCTCCGCCTTGCCCCTTCCTTCTATCTATTGACACCTGATCATGTTTTTGGGGTCAGCCACATGTGTAAACGCATCACTGTTGCTTAAGAGTATCCAAACCTAACTGAGAGTTTCATGCATCCCACCTACACATGGGAATCCCAGAGCTAGATTGTTGGAATGGAATACGCTCTCTCTCTCTCTCCCCCCCTCTCTCTCTCTCCCCCTGGAAGGACTCGTCCTTCTCACCTAATTCCAGAAAGTATTAGGCACAGGTTGGCAAGAGCGAAGACTTGTGGGGAGCCCAGAGTGTGCGTTAGGGTAACTGCTGGAGTCTCACCAGCTAAAACCGTATACCTTGCCATTGATATCACTGTCTTGCCAAGATTTCCTGCTGCTTATTCAGCTAGGATCACCCTAAGCCATTAGGGCTTTGGCTTTGCAGAGAGCGACCTGTCTACTTTCTGGAATTAGGTGAGGAGGATGCATCCTTCCATAGAGAGAGAGTGCGTATTCCATTCCAACAAAACTAGACAAGGAGCGACCTGTCTAGTTTTGCCAAGGATTTTTCCAACAGCCAGCTCAAACACAGGGAGATCATAATTACCTCTATATACCCATCCACTTTGGCTGCAGGGTTATCAGGAGCTGAGTAGGAGGATTCCATGCCCCCAGTGACTGGTCGACCCTTCCAGATCCTGCCTATGAGCCAGGCTGGGCTGTGCTGCCATCAGCAGTGAGTGCCCTGGAATACTGTGGACCCAACTGGCTCAGGAACCAGACTAGAGACCGGTGCAGAGGGCTGGGTTCCAACATTCTGTTTCCAAACATGTCACCTTAGAGCCAGATCAGCCCCAAGGAGACCCCACTTACCTTCCCCCACCCCCTCACCCCCCCTCCCTGAAGGAGGTGGATGCCTGTTTAATGGGTAGTGGATCCAGCTTATGGATCAGGAGCTCACTGGTTTGAATCCATGTCCATGGTGAGTTTACTGGTCTTGCCAGGGCTGTATGTTGAAGCTAATATGGCTTCCCAGCCTTCCTAGGGTTAACAAGGGCAAAACATGTTTGAATTGAGTTTCCTGTTTGAACCCTTTAAAGAACCCTCTCTTCTGGTCCTGTGTGTGTGTGTGCGTGTGTGTGAGTGTATGTGGCAGCTAGCTTCAGGCTTGGCTGATGCTCTCTGAGGTGGAATGTCCTGCCAATGCTCACACTCTTCCTCTGTAGCTCCGCCTTGCCCACGCTGGGATAAGGCGCTATATCAAATGCAAGGATTATTATTGTCATGCTAACAAGCTAGGCATCGCGGCTCATACACTTCCAACAAATCTTTTTCACCTTTGTTCACCTAGATGGACTAGAATCATAGAATATTATTTGGCCCATCGTGCCCGTGCTGGTTCTTGAAAGAGATATCCAAAATTAATCCCACTTTATTTCTTGTAACCTTTCAAGTGCAGATTCTCTTGTTTGGTCAGTTGGGTGTCTCACTTATATACAGAAACCCATCACTATATTTAAGAGTATCCAAACCAGATTCATGTGTATGGCCATTTATGAACAGCATATTTAAGAAATATTGGGGGGGGGAATAAAAACATATTCCAAAGAAATATTAATTATTTTATTCTTCTGTCCATTTCACATTTGCGTTGTATTTCCATGGGGCACACAACTCTCTATCGCTTAGCTTGGATAGGGTAGAAAATGTGCAGTCACTACACCTGCTATGCACAATTGGCTGGGTTTTGCCTACAAAATATCCACTTAAAATAGCCTTTACAGTATTTGCAACGTGATAAGGCACCATATCAAATGCAAGTATTATTATTTACAGTAATTCTGTAAAACACTTTGAGAAGTTCTCCTGACGTGAAAGGCCCTACAGAATATAAAATGCAAGGTATTATTACTCCAATATTGCAACTAATGGCTTTAATTTTCTTCCACAGCAAAACTACGTGCAGCCAATGCTCATCTTGTAGATCGCAACGGAAATCTTCAGATTCGATTTGACTTTGCTGAACTACCTCCCATTATAAAAAATGAAGGAATTGACTCTTTAATCGATATCTTTGGGAAATTGAATTATTATATTACCATAGCAAAAGATGGAAAGGTAGAAAAGGTAAACAACAATAATAATCCTTGATATAGCGTCAGGAGGACATCTTAAAGCGTTTCATAGAATGTGCTGTAAAATGGAGTCACTGGGTATTTTGTGGGCGAACTTGGCAGCCAGTTTGCCCACACTAATGTCCCACAACAAGGTTAACAACAACTTACATAGCGCTTCTCATGCAGGGTAGGGTCCCAGAGCGCTTGACAGAGGCGGAGCACGACGCTGAGCCGGGTGGGAGGGATAGCAGAAGAGTATTGCTGAGTTTTGGAGGGTAGTGGGTTAAAGTGCAGCTACCGATGGCGGAATGGAGGTTAAAAGAGCTGATGGCTATTTTAAAATTAAGATTGGAGCAAAACAGCAATCAATGAGTCAGGATTTTAGATGAGGACAATTTTAGAACAACAACAAAATTACATTTGTATAGCGTCTTTCATGTCAGGAGGACATCCCAAGGCACTGGACAGTCAGTGTTTCGGATCCGAGTTGGGGGTCGGGGATGATGGAGGGCAGGAGGGGAAGCAGGGTGATCAAAAATACAGTTGAAGAGGAGGGTCTTGAGATGGATCTTGAAGAAGGCAAAGTAGGGGGCGAGGCAGAGGGATTGCAGGATGTTACGTAGGTGGGAGAAGGCAGAGCGGGTCATGGCACGGATGTGTGGTAGAAAGGACAGTTGAGGGTCAAACACCAAGATTCCAGACTGGCATGGTAACTTTACCAGTTAGGCAGTGTGAGAGGTACGATCTGAACCATTCAAGGATAGAACAATGAAGGTTGAGGTGAGAGGCGAGGCGGTGGATGAGGATAGAGTGGTCAATGTCCAAGGCAGTAGAGAAGTCAAGGAAGACACAGAGGCAGAGGGAGCCCTGGTCGAAGATGGCCAGAATGTTATTTGTCACTTGGACCAGGGCTGTTTCTGTGCTGTGGGTGGCATGAAAACCCAATTGGAGTGGTTTGAGAAGGGACTGGCGGGAGAGGAAGGAGTGAAGCTGGGAAGCAATGACTCATTCCAGGACCTTGGAGAGGAAAGGGAGGTGGGAGATGAGGTGATAGTTTGAGAGCACAAATGGGTCCAGGGAGGGTTTTTTTAAGGATAGGAATATTGACAGTCATCTGTAAAGGGGTGGGAATAGTACCAGTGGACAGGGAGAGGTTTATGATATCTGGGAGTAGAGGGGCAAGGAGGTGGAGCAGGTGGTCAGTTTCATGCGGGTTATAGTGAGAGAGGAGTGAGCGACAGGTTCGAAGCTGTAGAGGGAGGGATGGGTGAGGGCCGGGGGTGAGAGGGAGAGATGGGAATGGGGTAAGAGACGGAAGGGCAGAGGTAGCTGAGAAAGTCCAGCATCACCTTGCAGTTGGCATTGGAGGTGAGGATGGGCGAGGCATGAAAGGGTGGGCGGAGGAGTCGATTGGTGGTGGAGAAAAGGAGCCTGGGGTTGTCCTTGTCTCCAAGATTGTCTTGGAGTGGAATGACTATTTAGTGGAGGCGAGGGCAGAGCGGTAGAATTTGATAAGGTCCAGCCAGATCTGCCGATCGACTGTTAGGTTCGATTTACCCCCTTGCTCAGTGTCCGCTCCCGTCATTGTGCAAGTTCTTTCATATTTTTGTTTGTGATGAATGTATACTAATCCTTGCATTTGACATCGCACCTTATCAGGTCGTTGAGACGTCTCAAAACGCTTCACAGAATATATTGGAAAGTGAATTGACTGTTCACATTTTGTTGGCGAAAACCCGGCAGCCAATTGCGCATAGTATTGTCCCACAAACAGTCATGGATTGAGTGACCACATTTTTGGGGCAGGGGGAGGAGGGATTATTACCCCTGATCCGCCACTCAACTAACAACCAGGTTCCTACTTACTCCACATAGAGGCGTGTGGAGTAAGGAAACTTGCTTAAGGTTTGCCCTGGCCGAGAATCAAAGGATTATTATTAGAAGAGGCATTGACTAGCTTCTGGTGAAGGAGGTCACAGATAATAATAATAATAATAATAATAATAATAATAATAATAATAATAATAATAATAATAATAATAATAATAATAATAATAATCCTTGCATTTGATATAGCGCTTTTCACGTCAGGAGGACGTCCCAAAGCGCTTCACAGAACACACTGTAAAGTGAATTGACTGTATATTTGTGGGCGAACGCGGCAGCCAATTGCGCACAGCAATGTCCCACAAACAGTCGTAGATTGAAAATGACCAATTTAATTATTGTTTTTTTTTGGTTTTTTGGAGGGATTATTATTAATATGATACTAATCCAGGGAGGCTAGCAAGGGCATTCCAGATATCAACCTTCCAATTTCACTAATTATATAAAAATTACATCACTTCTATTTTCTTCTCTATCAGTACAGAGATCTGCAAGGCTCAACGGATGAACAGAGTGTATCAGAAAAGGTTGAAGATGTAGAAGCCAGCACAAATTACTGTGTCACCATCAAAATATTTTCTTCTGACAAAAAAAATTCTGATCCCTCGGAAAAGAGATGTCTAGTCACGCACCCTGCGATGGACAGTGGAGGTATTGAATAATGTCTTGAGCTCCCTGGACTCAATCTTGCTGTCCTGTGTTTGTTAAATTCCTGCATGTCCCTCATACCCTCCGTTCCACCATCGGTGGCTGCACTTTCAGCCAATACGTCCCAAAACCCTGGAATACTCTTTCTCTATCCCTCCGCCTTGTTCCTTCCTTCCCCATCTTTAGTTATGCCTGAAGACTGTGCCTATGGTCATCTCCACCCGCTTTGGTGTCGTGCTCCGCCACTGTCAAGCGCTCTGGGACGCTATCCTGTGTGAGGAGCGCTCTGTAAATGCAGATTATTAAAAATTCTGCAGCTCGTGTGCTTTCCTGCTTCATGAACCAATCACCCCTTTTCAGGCCCAGCTTCACTGACTCCCCATCCCTCAGAGAATTGATTACAAAACCTCCACTGTCTTGCTCCACCTCACCTCTCCAACCTCCTCACCCCATATCAGCCTCCCCCACACTCTGGAAATCTATCCCGCAATTCCTCCTCCTCACCCGTCTAAAAATACCGTCTAAAGACCTTCCTCTTCGACCGTGCCTTCGACCACCCTCCTCCCTGTCTTCACCCTTCACCCCTCCCGACCCCAACTCCCAGCTCGGATCCAAAAACTCATGACTGTCCAGCGCCCCGGGCTGTCTTTCTGATGTGAAAGGCGCTGTACAAGTGTAATTTGTTGTTGTTGTAAAATTGTGAAACTATGTCATTTTCAATCACTGCTTGGTGAGCTAGCACTGCAGCTTATCCAGGTAGGATCATCCTACCCATTAGTGCTTTGGCTTACAGGATTAATAGGAGCTGAGTGGAAGAATCTCTGCTCCTAATGACTGGGCTGCTCCTTAACACCCTGCCAATGAGCCAGGCTGGCCTGCTAGTCTGTCAACAACAGTACCTTGGAGTACTACAGTCCTGTCCAGCTCAGGAAGCAGATGACTGAGACTATCACAGAAAAACAACTCAATTTTCCGTTATTTCACTGCCAGGCACGTCACCCCTTGGAGCAGCTCAAAGAAACACCATTTACCCTACTTTCCCTCTTTCCTTGGTGACAAACAAAAGATTGGCTCCTATTTAGACGAATAGCCAAGAACCAAGAATTCCTGAGCGACAACTCAGCATTACTGAGTGTAAGAGCATTACCACTTTCTGTGTTTTGTTGTCCACAAAATATACACAGCCACACTTTACTGTATATCATTTGAGTCATCTTGACAATGTGATAAGGCTCTACCACAAAGCGCATCGATTATTATTACGCTTCGAAGTAACTCTTAGGATAAGGAATTTAGGGGGAACTTCTTCACACAGTTTGCTGATAATGTGGTGCTCTCTGCTGGAAGCTGTGTTTGAAGCAAAAAACAAAAATGTATTTAAGAGAACTTGATGCATACTTGAGGCGGAAAGGAATAGAGGGGAATAGGAGAGGTGAGGCCTTGTGTGGAGTATAAACACTGGCATGGACTAATTGGGTTAGTCCAAATGGCCTGTTTCAGTGTCGTATCACTCTATGTTGTCGGCAACATTTTGATGCCTTCAGACGGGATAATGTGTTACATCAAATACGAGTGCACTAAACCCTGTCTAGCCAGACAAATGTGTGTGGGATGGGGGGGGGGGGGTTGTAGGGTGGGGGGGATGAGTGGTTGCTGAGGATCCAGTCCAGCTAGAAAGAATTTCTGGCTAGATTTAATTTTAACATTATAACTGTTTGGATTCTGCAAAGGATTGGATTCTTAAGGAATAAGTTCCCTTCTGTTTGCGGGATTCAGACTGAGTCAATCCACTTGGCCACGGGAGGCCAGTAAGGACGGTGAGGTGGGCTGCCAGCTGTCTACAGCAGCCCGCGGAAATATGTTTTACAAATTTCAGTTTCAGGCCTGGCCTGGCTCGGTATTGTTGCCGGATACTCGGAGTCCGGTAAACCGGGTATAAAGTGTGCATCATACCATTATCCGAACGGAATTAACTTAAAGTGAGCTGTGTTACTGGTTTAAGTAAAGGAATGTGACTACCTCAATGCATTGCTGCCTTTTTCAGTTTGTTTCAGGGCTAAAGGTGATGAAAGCGAATCTTTGAATTGGTGTCAGCGTCCTTAACGTCAATTCATCTCTTCTTTTATTTACAGAATCGGCTCATTGGTGGTTGCTATTTGCGCTTTGCCTGATATCTCTTGGACTATTTGGACTGGCCGCCATAATCGTACTCCACAGGAGATGTTTTCTGAGTTACTTATAAACAATTAATGTGCCAGAGTGTTTGTGTGCTGGCTGCTGGGAATTGTGTGTGAAGTGCTTGGAGCGACTCTGGTTCTTTCTCCTTTTGTCCCCTATTATTCAGGTGAGAAAGCATCTGCATCTCCACCTTCCCGGGGGTGGGTGCATACATGCAGTGTTACATGTAAGAATTCTCACTGTGTTATGGAGTGGTGGGATGCAATTACGAGCTCGAACACCTGGCTTGTTCTTAAATTAATCATTTTAATTTGACACAAGCAGTGCATTATGAAACACTGCACATTTTACCTCAGAATCATTATGCAGTCCTGTAGCTCAGTGATTAGAGCATTCACTTTGCAAGCGAGAGACCTGGGTTCGATTCCAGGCAGGGTGAAACCTTGGGTAAGTTTCCTTACTCCACACGCCTGATAATAATCCCTCAAAAAAACAATAATAATCTGATCATTTCAAACCATGACTGTTTGTGGGACGCTGCTGTGCACAGTTTGCTGCCGCATTTCGCCCACAAATATACAGTCAATTCACTTTACAGTTTATTCTGTGAAGCGCTTTGAGACGTCTCAAAGATCTGATAAGGCGCTGTATCAAATGCAAGTATTATTATTATAAGTTCTGGTGTGTAAGACTTACCGAGAAGATTATTGGATGCAGATCTCAATTGAGACCAAGCTTAAAGCTTTCATAGGATCTCTCAACTTGCCCTCTTTTCCATTTGTCTAGTTTCTCCAGAGTTTTAAACACAATTTATGCGTCTAAATTTGTATGCAGGAAGAAAGGTTTTTAATTGAACAACAACTTTCACTTTGCTGCATTGCATTTTTAATGGTTGCTTTTTGGAGATCTGTTGTGTTCATATCGTTTTGTCATGGGAGCCTTTGACGTGCAAATGTGAACAGGAAGCTTGAAAAGCTTTATTAAGTGTCTGTCTGAGCATTGGAACACGAGTGCATGTGTCAGACGTCCATCTGAATTTGGGTTAGCAGAATGCAGAATTGGTTTGCTCTGACCAATACGCTGAGCTAGATAATGGAGATAGACCAGGATAAGATCTTTATCTTGTACTGAACAGTAGAACCAGAGGACACGGCCTGCGATTGAAGAAGGGTAAATTTAGAACAACTCTGCAGAAACATTACTTCGGTGATGGAATAGGCTCCCTAGAGTGAGATTGAGATGGTGGAAGCAGAAAGTGTTGATTTTTTCAAGAACAAATTAGATAGATTCCTGTTAGGAAATAATATCTCAGAGATACAGTATATAGTTTTGAACACGACATGTGCAAGCGACTGCCAGGATGGTGGAAGGAGAACTTGATGGACCTTGGTCTTCTTTCGCCAGCAATTCTTAAGTTCTTACATTCTTATGAGACAGTGCAACTCTTTGCATTTCCATTGGTCATGAACACATATATCTGGCTATATTTTAAATATCCAACATAAAGTTCATTACAAAGTTTTGTTTTCGATTGCTTTATTGTGGTGAGTGGTTTTTTTTCTCTACCCCATAAAACTTGATGGGTCTGTTGCAGCCTTGAACAATAAAGAGCAGATATGACTCATCTCCAATGCTGTATGTGTCTTAATGTCAAGTCACTCGTGACCAAAGAGAACCTCAGCCAGGATAACACTATGGGCATTACAGTTGACCTCAATGCTCAGTTCAGTGTTAAATCTCCTGGTGGAACTGTGCACAATTGAGAGTTTACCACCAAACCATCAGCCAAATTGAGCCTCAACTGAAGAACAAAGGAACATAGTGACAGAAGTAGGCCATTCAGCCCATTGAACTTGTTCCTCTACCCTCACCGAACAAGGTAAGGGTACTCCTGATTACCTGCCCAACCTTACCTACTCTTAATATCACAGAATTCTCTGCACATTCTAAATTTTAAGGCAATGATCTTAAGGCAGAACTTTGGCTTTGGCATCTTCATGGCTGTGTGTGGGACATTGCTGGCCTTCGCATTTGCACACAGTCACTGCATTAAGGATTATTATACCCTATGGAATGCTTTGGGACATCCTCCTGATGTAAAAGGTGCTATTTACCAAATGCAAGGATTATTATGATAACCTTGTTAATGCTCACCTCTTAAGTGTATTCTATTAGTTGACTCAGGAGCTGCAGATTATTCAGAACTCCTCTACTGCACCAGGCTCCTTAAACCCATCACCCCCATCCTCACCCAGCTCCACTGGCTCCCCATACTCCATAGGATTCAGTCCAAAGTCCTCGCTTTCAAAGCCCTCAGCGGCCTCCTCTCTACCTCTGTGACCTGCTAACCCGCTCCTTCTGCTAGGCAGACTCTGGCCTGTTCCAGTCAATCTCCCAACCTGCCTGCCCCACCATTAGCAGTCGGGCCTTCAGCCTCTCTGGAACTCCATCCCACAGTCACTTCACTTCACCCCCTTCCTTGTCTCCTTCAAGACCCGTCTCAAATCTTGCTCTTTGACCACGCCTTTAGTCACTCTTCTACCCCCACCCGGCTTGCCCTTCACCCCTCCTGATCCCAACCCTCAGCTCGGATCCAAATCCTTGGCTGTGCAGCGCCTTGGGACGTCCTCCCGACCTGAGAGACGTTGTGTAAGTGTCATTTGTTGTTGTTGTTGAGGGGGCACTATAGGCTTGTGAATGTTATGCAATGCGAGAGGAATCAAGTGGCTGACTTGGAAAAAGCAGAGGAAGTAAAAAACAAAAGCTGGGAGTAATATGAGAAACTACGCTCGCTCATGACTGTGAGCAATTGTTTTTTGTCACACAGACATTCTCCGAACAATGAAAGCTTTGCTATTCTTGGAGTAACCACAACATGAAGTCATGTCTGTGAGAGAAGGCATCAAAGGTTGGGCAATCGGCGTAGACCAAGCTAAACACTTCCCTGATTCAGTTGGCACAAGTAAAGTGAGTTTCTCCCAGGATCCTGGCTTAACGGTGGTCCTAGATAAATTAATCATTCGCCCCCACAATATACAGTCAAACAACTTTACAGTATATCCTGTGAACGATGTGACAGGGTGCTGTAACAATAAGAAGTTTGCTGGCTGCTGTGTGCAATTGGCTGCCATGTTTTCCCCACAAAATATAGTCAATTCACTTCACAGTATATTCTATGAAGCGCTTTGAGACATCTCGAAGGTGCGATAAGGCACTGTAACAAATGTGAAGATGATTATTATTATTATTCAGCTCTCATGGCTTTGCGCAAAATGGTGCTGTGATAGCGTGCAAACAACATCACTGATAGCAATTATTCTGCAGGATGCGTCCCTCCAGGGAGAGAGAGCGAGCGCATGTTCCATTCCAACAACCTATCTCTGGGATTTCCATGTGTAGGTGGGATGCATGGAACTCTCAGCTTGGTTTGGATATTCTTAAGCAACGGTGATGGGTTTCCCCTTGTGCCACATACCCAGCTGAGCAAACAAAAAAAAACTGAAGCTCTTCGAGATATTTCAATGTTATTGTGGTTTTTGAAAGAAATGAATTAACTTCCTCTATTAATGAGGTTGGAGTGTACGTTGCAGCTGGTTGAGAAAACCTCAGGCCTCAGTAACAAACTGCTGCAGGTGCATGATGATTACATGAGCTATGTGGGTGCAGGACGGACTGACTCAGAAGTATATTTAACAGAAGGTCTACAAAATCCAGAACTCTGCCGCCCGCAAACTCACCTGCACTAAACTCCGTAATCCCATCACACCAGTTCTCACCAGACTCCACTGGCTCCCTGTCATTGAACAGGTCAATTTCAAAATCCTCAAACTCATCTCTAAATCCCTTCATGCTCTGGCATCTCCCTACCTCTTCGACCTGCTTACTCCTCAACCCATAAACCGTTGCCTCTGTTTGATTGGTTCCCACCTTCTGCTTGACCCTCCTGCCCTCCATTCCACCATTGGTGGCTGCACCTTCAGCTGCTACGTCCGGAAACTCTGGAACACTCTCCATCTATCACCTTCTGCCTGAAGACCTTCCTCTACAGTCACCTCCCTCCCTCCTTCCAATTCGGCGTCTCGCTCCGCCATTGTCAAGCGCTCTGGGATGCTACCCTGCGTGAGAGGTGCTATGAGTTGTTTATAAGAGCACCCCATGATATCCAGGTTAACACATACCAGAGGGCAATTCTAAGTAGGATGTTTTGACCCAGAAATTGGAGTGGGCACTGCTACTGGTAATCAGAACTCTGCCATGTAGGTAATACAGACTCCAGGGAACCCTGTCCTCAAAAAATACCAAATTAGGTTAAAGTGGTGTTCCCACGTTCAGATACCTCCCCAGCTTTGCCCCACCATTGTCATTGGAAATCTTCCGAAATTCCTCTGCCTCGCACCCTCCCTCTCTACTTTCAAACCCTGTCTAATAAATAATCTCATCGGCTGCAGCTTTCCGCACCTCCCATCTTACCTCCTAACATCTCTTTCCCAGCTCGGGTTCCCACTTTGAAATGTCTACTTTCTCCTGGGTGAAAAACACTAAATAAGTACTTGTTGTTGTGGTTGTTGCTGTTGAGTGAGCATCAGAGACAACACTTTACAGTGTATCCTGTGAAGGGCTATGAGACGTCCATCCTACATGAAAAACACTATATTAAATGTAAGGATTATTCTTTCAGGATTATTAAATTAACAAAGAATCATAGAATCTTACGGCACAGAAGGAGGCCATTCGGTCCATCGTGCCTATGCCAGCTTTTTGGAAGAGCTCCCCCGTGCTTACCCCACAGCTCTGCAAATGTTTTCTTTTCAAGTAAGTATCCAGTTCCCTTTTGAAAGTTATGCTTTTTAAAAGACGGAATGACCTTCCAGGTCAAAACCAGGTGAGATTTCTTACGGTGTGAGGAGAACGTCACAGGAGGCTATCTGTTAGTCCTGTGGTTAGAGCACTCGAGAGCAAGTGGTTAGAGCACTCGCCTCGCAAGCGAGAGGACCTGGGTTCGATTCCTGGCAGGGTAAAACCTCAGGCAAGTTTCAATAATATTATTAATAATATTATTTCAATAATATTATTCAATAATAACTCCACGCACACGCCTCTGTTTACCCAGCAGCAAGTAGGAACCTGGTTGCTATTGGATTGGCGGATCGCTTTTCAAGGGGTAATAATCTTACAAAAAAAAATAATAATAATCTGATCACAATCCACCACTGTTTGTGGGACGCTGCTGTGTGCAAGTGACTGCCGTGTTTCATCCACAAAATATACAGTCAATTCACTTGTAGCACTTTACTTGTAGCTAAAGATCCTGTGGAGAGTTTTTCCTTGGCTAACACAATTCCCCCAGATAAAATTGGTTGTCCACTTCATGGCTGTTTGTGGGACATTGCTGTGCGAAATCTGCTGCCGGGTTCATCCACAAAATGCAGTCACTGCACCTTTCAGTATATCCTGCAAAGGCCATTAAGATGTCCTCTCAACACTATATCAAATGTAAGGATTATTTATATTATTTATTATCTATATATTTCTAAGACAAAAATCGGCCTTTACCAAGGCTGAGACGAGGTACAATTTCAGACCTGAGGAGTTTTCTTTTTTTAAAAAAACGCAACGGTTGAAGACATAATGTCGGAGTTAGAGGAATCAAATAACTGTTGAGAAAGTTTCTCTCTCCCTAATCCCTCCACCTTGCCTCCTCCTTTCCCTCTTTTAGATCATGACTGAAGACCATCCTCCCTCCCCCCGGCTCGGTGTCACTGTTAAGAGCTCCGAGATGCTGCTCCACCTGAGGGGCGCTATATAAACTCAAGTTGTTGTTTCTAAACATAGATAAAGGTGATGAGAGACGTGTTGGTGGCAGAGGGTAGGGTGGGAAGGTGCGGGAAGTAGTCTTCGATGTTGGTGATGTTTGGCACCGAATATGCCTTTAATTTTGAATCTCCGTTCAGCAGAGCCACGTTCAAGAACGCAACATAAAACGAGATGTCTCTGTGGCTCAGCGAGGGCAGCTTAGCCACCCCAGTGTCTGTGCTGTGAATCGTGATGTTCTGCCTCGGGTATTCTTGTGCTTTCGGATTGAAGACGCAGAGCCTCCTCAGCCCAAAGATGATGATGTACTCCGTCACAACGGCCCTGGTGCTGCACAGGGACAGCCTGAGATCTAAGACGAAGGAGTTATTGAGCAGGACACCCACCGAGCTGATATCAGACACCCACACGGCCAGTTGGGTGCTGTAGCTGAGGGCTGGGCTGGCTCGTTCGAGCTCCTTGGAGGAGATGGTGGAGCAGCAGCACAGAATGTTGGCCAAGGCCACGTTGCATTCGGGGATGCTGCTGGAACAGCTGCAGTTGCGGAAGCTGCGCTCGTTCTGAAAGATAAGCGTGAGGTTGCTGCCTTTCACTAGGGAGATACAGCAGATGCAGCAGCCCAGAGCAGAGAAGACCAGCTTGATTGAGGAGATGCCCATTTTGTGTCTACAGCATACCATCGCCCCTCTTCCTCTTCCCCCCCCACACTCTCCCCCCCACCCACCCTTCCTCACGTTCACAAGCACGGGGACTCTCCAAACTCCAGCAGAAACAGCTCCCGTCACTCCTTCCTCAGGGCCTCTGTGTACCTAGCAGTAAGTAGGAACCCAGTTGTTAGTCGATTGGCGGATCACTTTCCAAGAGTAACAATCCCTCTCTCCCACAACCCAAAAGAATTGTAGTCACTTGATATCTCAAAGCGCTTCACAGAATATACTATAAAGTGAATTGACTGTATATTTTGTGGGCAAAACGCAGCAGCCAATTGTGCACAGCAGCGTCCCACAAACAGCCGTGGATTGAGTGACCACATTTGTTTTCATATATATATACTTTCTGATCCTGTTTTGATTCAAAGGCATAAAACAGGTGCAGAAAAACTCTGTGAAGCTGTTTGAGACGTTATTTAAGTTATAGGTGCTGTATTAAACACAAGGATTGTTATTATCATATTCCATCATGGGTTCCCGTTTAGGGTATGAAATTCCTCATGATCGCAAGGCTTAAAGACCATCATTTTGAACCATATGATCTTTGGAAAATCATAGAGTTGGTGGTAATTTGGAGGCCAATATTCTCAAGAACCAAAAAAGAATGTGGAAAACCATCCATTCAATTCAAGACGTTTCCATAATCTTAAATTGTATAGGCACACATCTTGCCCACAAAATATACAGTCAGTTCACTTTACAGCATACACTGTGAAGCACTTTGAGATGTCTCGACAATGTGATCAGTGGCTATATAAAATGCAAGTATTATTAGAGCAACAACATCAATGTTACATGACACAGCACCTTTCACATCACATCAAGTCTCTAAGTGCTTCACAGAGATGCTGGAAGTCTGAGCTGTGGATGGGCAGAAACAGGAATAAGGGAACGATGGCCCAGTTGGAAAGAAACCTCTTAAAGGCAATGGTCTCCAGTCCGAGAATATGATAAATGTCTCATATTTAAGCTCTCTGGGACACTACATTAATATAAATACAAGTTGTCTTTGTTGAATTTTGAGGCTCTGCAAGGCACATACCATGGCTGGTGCTTTGCGCTCCTCTGCCAGGTTTTGCCTTGGTTGAGATCCACTAATTCAGCGTAATAATAACAATATTAACAATAATAATAATAATCCTTGCATTTGACAAAGCAACTTATCACGTCTTTGAGACGTCTCAAAGCGCTTCACAGAATATACTGTAAAGTGAATTGATTGTATAAATTGTGGGTGAAACTCTGGTTGGCGTAGATTGGCAACCGAACCTTGGAATCTTTCTGAACAGCAAATTGCATTTATAGAGCGCCGTTCCCGCCAGATGGCGTCTCTGGGGGTCGGAATGGAGCCCTGAAGTGACATTTTTACATGGAATTTCAACAGTATTTGAACAAAAAAAACAACTTGTCCTTTTCTGGTACAAATGCCTCACATTAGAAAAGACCAATTTACTGCATTTTTGTAGAAACTTCAAAAGCCTTCAAATAGTGGACCCCAACCCCAACCCACCCCCAACCCCCGCCCCCAACCCCCGCCCCAGCCCCCCCCGCCCCCAGCCCCCAACCCCCCCCCCCACCACCCCCCCCCCCCACCCCCAACCCCAACCCACCCCAACCCAACCCACCCCCAACCCAAACCACCCCAACCCCAAACCACCCCCAACCCAAACCACCCCCAACCCCAAACCACCCCCAACCCCAAACCACCCCCAACCCCAAACCACCCCCAACCCCAAACCACCCCCAACCCCAAACCACCCCCAACCCCAAACCACCCCCAACCCCAAACATAAGAACATAAGAATTAGGAGCAAGAGTAGGCCATTCGGCCCTTCGTGCCTGCTCCGCCATTCAATAAGATCATGGCTGATCTTATCACCTAACTCTGATTACCTGCCCTATCCCCATATCCCCTAATCCCTCTATTTTTCAAGAATCTATCAGTCTCAGCCTTGAAAATGTTCAAGGACTGAGCATCTACAGCCTTCTGGGGCAGTGAATTCCATAAGTTTACTACCCTCTGAGTGAAGAAATGTTTCCTCAACTCTGTTCTAAAAGGCTGACCCTTAATTTTAAGACTGTGACCCCTGGTTATAGATTCTCCTCCCGGGGAAACAGACCCTCAGTGTCTACTTTATCAGCCCTTTAAGAATCTTATAAGTTTCAATAAGATCTCCCCTAATTCTTCTGTACTCTAGAGAATACAGCCCCAGTTTATTCAGCCTCTCCTCATAGGTCAGTCCCCTCATCCCAGGAACTAACCGAGTGAATCTACGCTGCACCCCCTCCAGGGCAAGTATGTCCTTTTTTAAATAAGGACCAAAACTGCACACAATACTCTCGGTGCGGTCTCACCAAAGCCCTATACAGTTGCAGCAAGACTTCCCTACTCTTATATTCTAAACCTTTCGAAATGAACGCTAACGTTCGCCTTCTTAGTTGCTGCTGCACCTGCAAACTAACTTTTTGGGACTGGTGTACAAGGACACCCAAATCCCTTTGAATACTAACACTATCTAACTTCTCCCCTTCCAGAAAATAATCTGTTCTTTTATTCTTGCTACCAAGGTGAATAATTTCACACTTGCTAACATTGAATTCCATCTGCCACCTACTTGCCCACTCCCCGAGCCTATCTATATCTTGTTGCAATCTTTTTGCATCATCCTGAGAGCTCACTCTGCTACCTAGTTTAGTATCATCCGCGAATTTAGACACATTACATTCAATGTCCTCGTCCAGATCATTGATGTAAATGGTAAATAGCTGAGGCCCAAGCACTGATCCTTGTGGCACTCCACTAGTTACATCCTGCCAATTCGAGAATGATCCGTTTATCACTACTCTCTGCTTTCTACCCGATAGCCACTCTTCTATCCATGTTAATATTTTCCCATTAATCCCGTGGGCCTTGATCTTGAGTAACAGCCTTTTGTGTGGCACCTTGTCAAATGCCTTCCTAAAATCCAAATATACCACATCTACTGGTTCCCCCTTATCCAACCTGCTGGATACATCCTCAAAAAATTCTAAAAGGTTAGTCAAGCATGACTTCCCTTTTGTAAAGCCATGTTGACTCTGCCTAATCTTTTTATGGTCTTCCAGGTATCCCATAACTACGTCTTTTATTAAGGACTCAAGAATTTTCCCTACAACTGACGTCAAACTAACTGGTCTATAGTTTTCCCTATTTTCTCTCCCACCCTTCTTAAATAGTGGAGTTACGTTTGCAATCTTCCAATCAATGGGAACTTTTCCAGTATCCACAGACTTTTGGAAGATTATAGACATGCCATCCACTATCTCAGTAGCCACCTCCTTTAAAACTCTCGGATGCAGGCCATCCGGTCCAGGGGATTTATCGGTTTTAAGACCCGACAATTTACCTAGAACCATCTCTTTACTAATGTTAATCTCCCTAAGTTGCTCGCTAACATTGTCTTCTTGGTCCTCTATTTTTGGTATGTTTCCAGTGTCTTCTACGGTGAAGACTGTAGAAAAATACTTGTTTAATGACTCTGCCATGTCTTTGTCCCCTATTATAATTCCTCCGGTCTCTGCCTGTAATGGACCCACATTCACCCTCGCTAGCCTTTTCCTCTTTATATATTTGTAAAAACTCTTGGAGTCTGTTTTTATGTTCTTTGCTAGTTTGCCCTCGTAATCTATTTTCTCCCTCTTGATCAATTTTTTGGTCCTCCTCTGTTGTTCCCTAAAGTTCTCCCAATCCTCGGGTTTACTACTCATCTTCGCTGTTTTATAGGCTTTTTCTTTTGATTTGATACTTTCCCTAACTGCTCTAGTTAGCCATGGCTGCACCACCTTTCCCATGGCATTCTTATTCCTCAAAGGAATATGTGCTCGTTGGGAATTTTGCACTATCTCCTTGAATGTCTGCCATTGCTGGTCTACCGTCAAATCTTTAAGTTTAGTCTCCCAGTTTATTCTGGCTAAATCCTCTCTCATACCAGCAAAGTTGGCTCGATTTAAATTGAAGACTTTTGCTTCAGACTTAACTACTTCCCTCTCTAACTTAACGCTAAATTCCATCATATTATGATCGCTTTGCCCTAGAGGAGCCTTAAGTTCCAGTTTGCTGATCAGCCCTGTTTCATTACACAAAACAAGGTCTAATATGGCTTGTTCCCTGGTCGGCTCCTCAGCATATTGATCTAGAAAATTATCTCTAATACATTCTATAAACTCCTCTTCTATGTTACCTTTCCCAATTTGGTTGTCCCAGTCTATGTGCAGGTTAAAATCACCCACAATTAGTGTCTTTCCTTTGCTACATGCTCCACTAATCTCTTGATTTATACCTTGAGCGATACTTTGACCACTGTTTGGGGGTCTATAAACTACTCCCACTATAGTTTTCTGCCCCTTGAAGTTACGTATCTCTACCCATACTGACTCTACATCTTGCTTTTCAGATTTAAAATCTTTCCTCTCTACTGTTTTTATCCCATCCTTTATTAGCAGGGCCACTCCCCCTCCTCGTTTACCACATCGCCTATCTTTCCTATATACCACGTAGCCGGGAATATTCAGTTCCCATCCCTGATCACCCTGTAACCATGTCTCGGTGATGGCTACTAGATCATACCGGTTTGTCTCTATTTGTGCAACTAATTCATCTATCTTGTTACGAATGCTTCGTGCATTCAGATATAGCGCCTTAATTCTGACTTCCGGCTATTAACCCTATTCACCAGCACTCTATCACTGTACTTCCTTTCCCGGCTTGACACACTTTGCTCTTCTCCCTTGTTAATCTGCTCTCTTGCTTTTGTTGATCTCAAGTTTAACTGTGGTGGACTATACTTTACTATGTTTTTACCTCCCCCCCCCCTTAGTAGTTTAAAGCCCTTTCTACCTCCCTATTTATTCGCGTAGCCAGGACATTTGTCCCAGCCCTATTTAGGTGGAGCCCATTCCTTTGGAAAAGCTCCCATCTTCCCCAATACTCGTGCCAGTGGCCCATGAATTGGAATTCCTGCTCTCCGCACCACTCTTTTAGCCAGGCATTCAGATCTATGATCTTCTTTTGCCTGTACCAATTAGCTCCTGGCTCAGGTAACAGTCCCGATATCATCACTTTGGAAGTTCTATTCCTTAGTTTAATTCCCAATTCCCGGAACTCGCTCCTTAACTCGTCCCTACTGGTCCTACCAATGTCATTGGTCCCTAAATGTGCCATTACAATTGGATCCTCTCCCTCATGCCTCAAATTTATCTCCAGCCCGGCAGTGGCAGTGATTAAATTAACTGTCAGGAAGACAACAGAGTCTTCTTGTCTCCCTGCTACAGCTACAGAAAACTGTATCAGTCCTCCCGACTGTCTCATCCCCAATAAGAATTACATTTTTAACCTCCTGCACAGGAGTGTTGGGGTCAGTTTGCCCGTCTTCCTCACAGATTTCCTCATCCACACAGGTTGCCAATATTTCATACCTGTCAGACAAGGCTAAAGTCTGGGATTCTTCAGCCCCTCTCTTTCGGGAACGCTTGCCTGCCCGCCTGACTGACTGTCACCCAGTCATGTCCGTCGCTGCTATATTCTTCTGCCTTGGGACTCAGGGGAGTGTCCGGCTCCAGGATAAAGCTGTCCAGGAAGTTTTCTCCATCCCTAATGCTGTGCAGCGTCTCCACCTGAGACTCCAGCTCAGCTACTCTCAGCTGGAGCTCTCTGATTTCCAGACACTTGCAGCAGACAAAGTCACCCGGACTTAAGGCGCCCTCCATTGACTCCCACATGTGACAGACCTCACAGTTTACCTGCCACACCATCTTCACAAACTTTATATAGATACAAAGATATATAGCCTGCCCCCACTTCCCCCTCTGCACTAATTCCCACTCTCACCTAATTCCCACTCTCACCTAATTCCCTCACACTCTGACCTCACTCCAGACATAACTCACTCGAGTGAGGCTCTCGCAGCTATCTCCTATTTATACTTTCTGGGTGCAACCCATTTCTGATTTGCTCAGCAGTGATTTGGAATTAACACCTAAACAAGTGATTAATCAATAAGTTAATTTAATCAATAAGTTATTTGCTATTGGTTCGGCTTAATTGGCTACAGCTGCTCCCTGTAAAGTTACCCCACAAGACCAATGTACCAATGGTATCAGCAATTTTAAATAACACAAGACTTAAAACAACCACAACAACTACTACAACCATCCTCAACCCACCCCCACCCCAAACCAAAACCACCCCCAAACCACCCCCAAACTTACCCCCAAACCCAAACTTACCCCCAAACCCAAACTTACCCCCAAACCCAAACTAACCCCAAAACCTCCAACCCCAAGCCACCCCCAACCCCAAGCCACCCCCAACCTCAAATCACTCCAAACCCCCAACCCCAAACCACCCCCAACCCCCCAACCCCAAACCCACACCCAACCCCCACATCCCAACCTCAAACCACCCCCCAATCCTCAAACACACACCCAACCTCAACCCCAACCACCCCCAAACCCCAACCCCAAGCTCCCAACCCCCCCAACCCACAAACCCCAAAGCCCAAACCACCCCCAACCCAACCCCCAAACCAACCCCAACCCCCAAAACAACCCCAACCCCCAAACCAACCCTAACCCTCCAACCCCAAACCTCAACCCCAAACCACCCCCAACCTGAACCCCAAACCACCCCTAACCCCAACCCCAAACCACCCCCAAATCCCAACCCCAACTGCAAACCCTGACCTCAACCCCTGACCTCAACCCACCCCAACCCTCAATTCCAACCTCAACCCACTCCTAACCCGCAACCCAACCCCAACCTCAACCCACCCCCACTCCCCGAACCCCAACCCCATCCCCAAACCACCCCCAATCCCAAAACCGGAACCCCGAAACCCGACCCCTAAACCCCAACCCCCAAATTCCAACCCCAAATCCCCAAACCCCAACCCACCCCCAATCCCCAACCCCACCCCATCCCCAGCCCCAACCCCTAAGTTAATTTTGAAATTTGATATGAAAGAAACACATGGTAACTTAATGAGGTCTTGCAAATGGAAGTAGGTTGTATTTCGAGGGCAGTGCAGGGAGGTGGGGGGTTGGAGTGCAGCACTTGAAAACAAACGCGAAGAAGAAAAGGATTCCGACTTACGTTAAACAGACGAAACGTTCGACTTCTGGTCAGTTGTCACCCGCCTGTTCAGATAAAACAACAGAACAGCTTTGTTAAGGGATCAGACCCGAAGGATAATTCTCCACAGTTCCATCTGTTTCTCGCTCTTTAATCACTGCTTTTTCATTGCAACCTGCTGGTAACTGGCTTAAGTGTCCACTGTATAACGGGTCAAGATGGTTCCAATTACTTTGTATGTTGGTTTCTGTCCTAATCTAGAATTTTCTCTGACCTTGAAATTACTGCAAAAAAACATTTTTTTTATATGTACATGGAGCACAGGTGTGAGCTAAACCAATAGATCTATCTGCCTTCATTTCTTTTTATTTGGGGAAAAAAACAGATTTCTGGCACTGTCTATGATGCATAGAGATTTTGGAAGCAATGCTCATTTCATCAATGGGCGCTTTGAGCAACTCCAGCTGTTGATCTCAGTTCTATGGCTCCTGGATTCCTGGCAACCACATGGCCAGGACTCCAGGGGAAGAGAGGAAATCAGAAGCATGAGCACATGAACTGAAAATGACCCGCGCCTCTGAAAGATGTGACTTCTCTTCAAAATGGGAGTCAATGTGGATAAACAATTTTAACAGGTGGGGGGAGGGCACGTTTGGGGAATACTGTACAATCATTTTATGGTTTTGTTTATTGTGTGTCAGCCTGCCTCAGTTGGTAGCACTCTCGCCTCTGAGTCAGAACAGAAGGTTGTAAGTTCAAACTCCAGATCGGGATTTGGAATTCATTTTCACAGCAAAATACCATACAAAATGACATTTGTAAAGCGCCTGTCATGTAGGGAGGACATCCCAAGGCGCTGAACAGTCAGGGATTAGGACCCGATCAGGGGGGTGGGAGGAGTGCAGAGAGGGTAGGAGGGCGACCAAAAGCACCCGTCGAAGAGGTGGGTCTTGAGACGGGTCTTGAAGGAGGCAAGGGAGGGAGCAAGGCATAGGGACTCTGGGAAGGAGTTCCAGAGGGTGGGGGCAGAGAGGCCGATGGTGGGGTGGGGGGCAGGCTAGGTGGGGGAGATGGAGGAGGCCAGAGCCTGCTGAGTAGAGGGAGCAGACAGATTGATAAAGGGTTAGCAGGTCGGAGAAGTAGAAGGGGGCAAGGCCAGGGAGGGCCTTGAACTCAATCCTCTGAGGGATGGGAAGCCAGTGGAGCCGAACGAGGGTGGGGGTAATGAGGATTCAAACATATAGTCTAAGCTGATGCTCCAATGGAGTGCCTTGGGAGGTGCTGTCCTTCGGATGAGATGTTAAACTGAGGCCTTATCCACCTGTTCAGGTGGATGCTAAAGATTCCATAGAATTCCTCAAAAGGGGAAAGGTGTCTCTCTCTCTCTCTCTGTCCCAGTGTACTGGTCAAACAAATTCTCAGAATAAAACTGATCACTCACTCCATGGCTGTTTGTGGGGCATTACTGTGTGCAAATTGGCTGCCCACTTTACAGTATATCCTGTGAAGAGCTTTGGGGTATGCCAAAATGTAAGAATTATTATTATTATTATTTTTATTCTGTTAAAAAAAACCCTACAACAAATTTAGAAACATAAAGCATTTTTTCCACTCATCCTTCCCAGGATAGCCATTGCGTGGCCAAAATATCCTCATAGTTTTAAGATTGAGACCACCACCTTAAAATTTAATTCCAGTCTTAATTTGGACACCGAATTTCTGTAGTTCGTTCTTTCCTGTCAGCGAATTCAGACTGAATTCAAGATCGCTTTCCAAAATTATAATAATAATCCTTGTATTTCAAAAAGCACCTTATCACATCTTTGAGATGTTGCAAAGCGCTTTATGGAATATACTGTAAGTGAATTGATTGTATATTTTGTGGGTGAAACGCGGCAGCCAATTGACCACAGCAGCGTCCCACAAACAGTCGTTGATTGAGTGACCACATTTTTTTTAAATTTAAAGGAATTATTACCCCCGGAAAAGTGATCTGCCAATCGACTAACAACCAGGTTCCTACTTACCGCTGGGTAAGCAGAGGCGCATGGAGTAAGGAAACTTGCCTAAGAGGTCCTCTCGCTTGCGAGGTGAGTGCTCAACCAGTATGCTACAGGATACAACATTCAAATTCCATTTAAAAACCTGCCTCTCTCTGATCGCACTTTCATCACCTCCTTCTCTATCCCTATCTACTTTAGGCTCCGACCTCGTAAAGTGCTCTGAGATATTCTCCTCCCTACGTGCAAGTTAGCATTGAGTTGGAGAGCCACAATGTGAGTTGGGACTTGAATCCACAAACCTTCTGACTTAGAGGCAGGACTGCTATCAACTGAATGAGTTTCTTCTAAGAATTTACACAAATTTAGAAGAATTTAGACTTCAAAGATAAGACTGAATTCAAGAATTTGACAAATTCTGCACGCTTTGAAATGCTAAGGAAATAGAGCCAGTCAGAATCTCTACCACCTACAGAGAGCTGAAACAACTTCCATTAGAAACCATAACAAGCCCACGAGGATGAAAGTGAGTTGAGTAAAACAGAAACAAAGATCAAGCGTTTCATCCTACAAAATACATAGTTTGCCTCGTAAGCGAGAGGACCTGGGTTCGATTCCCAGCAGAGCGAAACCTTGGGCAAACAACTCCTTTGTTTACCTCACTGTAAGTAGCAACCCGGTTGTTAATCGATTGGCGGATCGCTTTCCGGGGGTTAATCCCTTCAATAATTAATAAATACGTTNAAAAAATATTATTTAAAAAAAATTTTAGGTCATTCAATCCATGACTGTTTGTGGGACACTGCTGTGCGCAGTTGGCTGCCACGTTACACCCACAAACAATTCATTTTGCAGTATTTTCTGAGAAGCGCTTTGAGGCGTCTCAAAGCTGTGGTGAGGCACTATATCAAATACAACAATTATTATTATTTATAAGGTTATCTGAGTGATACAGCGTTGCATTGCTATTTCTCCAGTTCACGAAATGGGGCTGAAAGCACAGAAGGTCACATGGAGGTTTTACAAATGGAACAGCAATTATCCAGTTTGACGGAGGGCACCTCCCCAGTGCTTTGTGGAACACAGTGAAAAATCTGATTTTGTTATTCACCGGCTGCTTTTTTTTTCCTCTTGGAGGCTGTTAAGCACTTTTACAACAAACAGAAAAAACAATAGATGTGTTGTTTTATAAACAATAAATAATTTCTAAAAAAAACCAATTACTGACTTGAAAGTGTTCCCACAGCTGTAAGCAATTGCGAATTAATGAGTATCTATTTATGTGCTGAGACTTAACAGTTAATACATTCAAGACTGGGATTTGTCTCAGGTTAGTGCCATGAAGCAATCAGGATGCTATAACACACTTCATAAATATCCTCTGTTCTTTTGTGGAATCCTGTAGCTCAGCGGTTAGAGTGCTCGCCTCGCAAGCAAGAGGACCCGGGTTCGATTCTCGGTCGGAGCCAAACCTTCGGCAAGTCTCCTTACTGCACACACACGTCTCTGTTTACCAGCAGTAAGTAGGAACCCAGTTGTTAGTTGATTGGTGGATCATTTTTCCGGATAATAATCCCTTCAAAAAATTAATAAAATGAATCATTTATTCACTCAATTCACCACTGTGTGTGGGACGCTGCTGTGTGCAATTGGCTGCCGCATTTTGCCTGCAAAATGTACAGTCAATTCACTTTACAGTGTATCCTGTGAAGCGCTTTGAGACGTCTCAAAGACGTGATGAAACACTATATCAAATGCAAGAATTATTATTATAACATCATTGTTATTAAAAGATGTGATTTACGATTTGCAAAGCTGGTGATGAACTGTCTCAGCCCTATAATGATCTGGCGGGATCTCCAGGCACACAGCTCTGTTTGCTTGGGCTCAAACCAGAACTCACTGCTCTGTTTTCCTTCAATTAATGGAGTTCTGTTTTGCTGGGTCTGCTTCATTATCGCCATGGTGATCCTCGCGCCACAAGCTCCTGACTGTCGGACAGCGCACTTTCCTCCGCGCTCGGGCTGAGATGAGCGGCCACTTAATCATTTATAAAATGATCCCAGTGTTGCGATTCCATTAATGTTTAAACTTGCTCCAGTCTCTTAACTTCACCTCAAACTAACAGTCGGTTCACTTTACAGTATATCCTGTGAAACGCTTTGAGCTGTCTCGAAGGCCTGATAAGGCACTACATCAAATGCAAGGGTTATTATCTTACCTTTATTATTATTAATAATATGAATAATAATCGTTCCGTTTGGTACGGCGCCTTTCGTGTCGGAAGGACGTCTTAAAGCGCTTCACAGGATTTACTGGAGAGTGGAGGGGTTGAGTTTTTGCACACGAACCCGGCAGCTAATTTGCAGACAGCAACATCCCACAAAAGGTCACAAAGTGAATCTCGGATTTTATTTGGGGAAGGTTGTGGGTTGGGTTATTGGCCAGAACACTGGGAGAAACTCCCTTCTCCAAGACCAACTGTCTCATGATATTCCCACAGAATTGTGGAAAATTCTTCATATTTCCTGATTTCTTGTTGCAGCTGTTGTCTGTTGCTGAACGTTCCCAAGGTCTCTCAGCAATGCTCTTTAAGAGCTTTGAGACTCAGAGCGTGCACAACTGTGGCAAATTCTAAAATCCAGGCTTCAAACTTAATTGGAAAAAATCATTTTGGTAAAGAAATGACGAAAAGATTGCCATCGGAGTAAATAACAGACTCCATAACCTGTGGCAACCCCCACTTCTATTTCTTCATCATCTTCTTCATAGCACTTAGTGTTGGAAATGTGTAGAAGATGATCTAGTAAAATGCTGCAACAACAACAACGACGACTTGCATTTACACTGCGCCCTTCACATGGTGCAGCTTCTCGGAGCACTTAATGGTGGAGGAGCCGGAGGGAGGAAGGAGGTGACCGTAAACACGGTCGAAGAAGAAGTACTTCAGTCCTGATCTAAATGATGGGAAGGAGGAGGCAAGATGGAGGGACTGGTGGGGAGAGAGAGTTCCAAAGCTTCGGGGCGCAGTGGCTAAAAGCACAGCCGCCGATGGCGGAGTGGAGGGGACGAGTGGACAAATAGGAGGCCAGAGCCAGCCAAGCGGAGGCAGCGGGTAGTGTGGGAGTGGGGGGGAAAGCAGGTCAGAAATGTAGGGAGATGCCAGGGCTTGAAGGGATTTGTAGACGAGTGAGAATGATCTTGAAATCGATCCGTTCTGTGATAGGGAGCCGGTGGAGCTTATCTTAGAGGAGATAATACTCGATTTTAATTTTTTTTAGGTATGTATCAGATGTGGGGGAAATGTCATGTTACTTTGAGGCAGTGAATGCCTGTGAAGGGGGTTGAACACAGTGTGATTTGCCAACACCGCGTTGGAGCCAGATAACTAAATACCAGAACTATCAATAACAAGTACAGGTCTCATTCAAACCCATCCAGAGCCCTCGCAGTGAGGTTCAGCTCATCCTGTGGAGTAGCTTAATTAAAAAGCCCTGATCCAAAGCATATTCAATGTGGTCTGTGTGTTTCCCTCTGTGTGTGAGAGAATGTGGAGAGACCACGGTTGTCAGTCTCTAGACACTCTTGCGTAACGGAGATTGAATTAATTAGCTCCTGTGGGGGTTGGAGAGAACGTGTGGTGACAACAGATAATTCTTTTGGTGCTTCGCTGACAGTTGACACAATATCAATGACACTGAAATCCAATCTGTACAATGTTCATAGTGATATTGAGTGCCTGGACAATATCCATAGTTATATACAGCCATTACCACATAGCGTATTGGTTAGAGCACTTGCCTCACAAGCAAAAGGACCCGGGTTCAATTCCCAGGCAGGTCAAAACCTTAGGCAAGTTTCCTTACTCCACACCCACCCTCTGCTTGGCAGTAAGTAGGAACCGGGTTGTTAGTCGATTGGTAGAACGCTTTCCAGGAGTACTAATCCCTTTGTGGGACGCTGCTGTGTGCAATTGGCTGCCACGTTTCACACACTAAATACACAGTGAATTCACTTTACTTCACTTTATTCTGTGAAGCGCTTTGAGACGTCTCAACGACATGATAAGGCCTTATATCAAAAGCAAGGATTATTATTATTATTGTTGCAGGAACAAGTTGAATAAGCAATTTATCTGAAGGCTGGGAGGAGAGCCTTTCTCATTTCACATACGATTTTCTAACATCCACCTCATCAAGCAGACATCCCGCAGGTTCACATCTGAGTCGTTGTATATACCTCCAACAGTGCAGCCCTCCCTCCACACTGTATCAGCCATGGGTTCAGAGTCCCGACATGGGGCACCAACCTTCTTGCTCCCTGAGAGGTGAGAGTGCCACCAAAGAACCAGATTTCTGCAATGAGAAATCACTGAGGTAATTAATACCAACCACAAACTCGGAGCCAACATCAACACTGAACCCACTGTCTCCCGAGTGGTTTAACCTTTATGAGCTAAATGTCAAAACGTCTCTTTCAACTTTCACAAAAAAAAGAGTTGCTTAAAGACACAGCATCTTGCTTGCTCCAGTTTACGCAGAGCGGAGGGTAAGGCACGGAGCTGACAAGTTGAAAAGCCGTTTGAGTGCATCACAGGATCTATATGTAGTAACTCTACAGAGACATGTTGTGATTAGCTGAATGTCAAACCACCTGAGGTTTTTAGAAGGTGTGGAGACCTGTAGCTCAGTGGTTAGAGCACTCGCCTCGCAAGCGAAAGACCTGGGTTCAATTCCCGGACAGAGCAAAACATTGGGCAACTTTCCTTACTCCACACGCCTCTGTTTACCCCGCAGTAAGCAGGAACCCAGTTGTTAGTCGATTGGCGGATTGCTTTTTGGGGGATAATAATCCCTTAAAAAAAATAATAATTTGGTCACTTCAATCCACGTCTGTTTGTGTGCAATTGGCTGCCGTGTTTCACTCACAAAATATACAGTCAATTCACTTTATAGTGTAATTTTGAAGCACTTTGAGACGTCTTAAAGACGTGATAGGATGCTGTACCAAAACAAGGATTATTATTATTAAGGCAATAATAGTTTTTGAAGATGATTATATTTTTGCCCTAAAATATAAACTGTAATTTAATCGGGTGCTTGGTTTGCATCCGGAGTGGCTGATTTGTTAGTGAACTGACTGAAAACACACACAAGCTACATATATGGATGGGCATCAGTTAGCTGAATGTTATCCAAAACAACTTGACAGTAGGCAGCACCTGATGCATTTTATAAGGCGTGGAGTCTTGTGGCGGATTCGTTAGAGCCCTAGCCTCATAAGCAAGAGGACCCAGGTTCGATTCCCGGGCAGAGAGAAACAAGACTTTGAGACATTAAACTGAGGTCCTGTCTACCTGATCAGGTGGACATTAAAGATACCATTGCACTATTTAAAAGAGAGGGGAGTTTCTCCGAGTTTCCTGAACAACACATCCCTGGATAAAATTGGACATCCATGGCTGTTTCTGGGCCGTTCCTCTGCAAAAAAAAACTGTTTGTGGGACACTGCGGTGAACAATTGGCTGCCGCTTTTCACCCACAAAATATACGGTCACCTCACTTCACAGAGTATCCTGTAAAGCCCTTTGAAGCGTCTCAATGATATGATCAGGAGCAATATCGACACAATTCCTCTGGGCAGAAAGGGCTCCAGTTCACCTCCCTCTGAGATCCCATTGCTCAAGCCAAATTTCAACTTCCGCCACCCTTCATGGCAGTTAGCACTTCAAGTGGGACATTAATAATAATCCTTGCCTTGTCATGTCATTGAGACATCTCAAAACTTTATTCTCCCAGCAAGGACAGACCAATTTATTTGTGATAAGGAAACTCCGTTCAGCATCTTGTTGAGAACTTTCTGACACATAAAATCATCAAGTAATTGCTGTTTTAATGAGTAATTTCCCACAGTTAATTTCTTGCGTTGAAGAAAATAGCTTATGGTTTTTTTGACGTTTGTTGATAAGGCCCAAAGGAAGGTTTCCAGCAATAAAAACCTAAGGATTTGCTGGTGAAAGAAGACCAAGGTCCATCTAGTTTGTCTTCCACCATCCTGGCAGTCACTTGACATGTTGTGTTCCAAACTATATACTGTATCCCCAGATACTATTTCCTCACAGAAATCTATCTAATTTGTTCTTGTAAGAATCGACACTTTCTGCCTCCACCATCTCCTTCCGGAGCCTGGTTACTTCTCGCTCACTTGCAGATTTGTTCTGAATTTGAATCATTTCAATATAATGGAGAAACTTATTCAAGTCACACACAGCATAAGAAGGAAATCATTGGATCCAGAAGAAACAACAACAATAATAATTTGGTCCCTCAATCCACAACTGTTTGTGGGACGCTGCTGTGCGCAATTGGCTGCTGCGTTTCACCCCCAAAATTCAATTCACTTTACGGTATATTCTGTGAAGCGCTTTGAGGCATCTCGAAGACGTGATAAGGTGCCATATCAAATGCAAGAAATATTATTTTATTTATTATTTTGCTTACCTTTGTCCCCTGATGTTTCCTCCCAGTCGGCGTTAGTCGGTGCAAAGCAATTTCCTGAAATGGATTGATATATAAGTATAAAAGGCTCTGTATCAAAGGCAAGGACTGTTGTTGTAAAAGCATTGCAGAGTCCAGTGGCAATTACCTCGCAGTGCTGTGCGCCTATCTCACATACCTTGCTCTATCTCGCATGCCTCGCACGCTGACAGTCAGCGAAATGTGTCTTTGGGATCTTAGACTCGCTGTGTTCAGTGATTCCTAGAAGTCGTCACCCCCATTCTGTTGCCCAGGCAACGGCTTTGAGACGAACGGCAGCTCAAGGTCCGAGATTTAATTATTAACACAGCGGGGTAATAAACACCCTGCAGTTATTCAACCGCTTTAAACTCCCCCAAGTTAACATTCCCACAAGTTGTTTTAAAACTGCAAACTTTTAATTCCAAAACTTCTTATTCCCTCAACCTCTCTTTTTAATAATAATAATAATAACCCTTGCATTTGATATAGTGGCTTATCACGTCTTCGAGACGTCTCAAAGCTCTTCACAGAATATACTGTAAAGTGAATTGACTGTATAGCCAATTGCGCACAGCAGCGTCCACAAACAGTCGTGGATTGAAGTGACTAAATTATTATTATTTTGAAACATTTTAATTTTTGAACGATTATTACATTTCGTCCTGCCAGGCAATCGAACCCAGATGTTCTCACTTGTGTGTCGAGCGCTCTACACTACAGAACTCCACACCCGGGTATTTTTACAGAACTCATAATACTGATCAGTCATTGAACTTAGTCCTGTAACTGGAAAGCACTGCATCGCAAAGGTGAATAGCAATGAATTTTACAGTGTTGCCTAATTAGTTCAGGCAACATTTCATTATACCCTTCGGTTTCACTGCAGTGTTATCAGATTTTCATTGCATCTAATTACAAGGTGTAGCTCAGTAGTTGGAGCACTTGACTCGCAATTGTGAGGACCTGGGTTCGATTCCCGGGCACGGCAAAACATTGGGCAAATTTCCTTACTCCAGCAGTGAGTAGGAACCCGGTTGCTAGTTGATTGGCAGATCGCTTTTTTGGGGGTAATAATCCTTTCAAAAAATAATAATAATAATTTGGTCACTCAATCCACGACTGTTTGTTGGACACTACGTTTCGCCCACAATATAACAATAATCCTTGCATTTGATACTGCCCTCATCATGTCTTCAAGGCATCCCAAAGCTATACTACACTGTAAAGTGGATTGACTGTATATTTTGTGGGTGAAACGTGGCAGTCACTCTCACTGGGGTGGCGTCATGTCAAAAATATGCTGGAACTGGGCAGTAACCAACCGCTGGGCGGAGATCCTGAAAATCACTGCCAGCAGCCAACGCTTGAAGCCGCTCACTCGCTCGCTCTCTTCACAGGAATCTTCCAGCCTCTCCATTTGGTCATTTAATATCAATTCCATTTCACGTGGCACCTTGTCACACCACACACAGAGAGAGAGAGAGATGAGAAAGAGAGAGAGATGAGAGCAAGAGCCTCGCACATTGAGTGCAGACACTGTTATGTAAAGCTGTTACTCAGCAGCTGATGTGCATCACCAACAGTAAAGTGAGACAAACGACCCAACGTAACCTATTTTTCTGGGATGGAAGAAATATTGGCCAAGATCCGAAATCCCACCTAGTTCCTGCCCGTCTGACTGTTTTCTCTGAAAATTTAAGACGGCGCATAGAATTCTTAAATCCACCATTAATTCAGGAGTTACGTGAAGCCTGAATTGAAGCATTTTCCATGATTTTGACTGATCTTAAGAGCCCCCATCACCCCAGCCCTCGCCAGGCTCCACTGGATCCCCATCACACAAATTTAACTCCGTACCCCATCACCCCAGCCCTCGCCAGGCTCCACTGGATCCCTATCACAGAACGGATCGATTTCAAGATCCTCTCACTCGTCTTCAAATCCCTTCAGGCCCTGGCACCTCCCTTCCTCTTCGACCTGCTTTCTCCCCACTTCACTACCCGCTGCCTCCGCTTGGCTGGCTCCGGCCTCCTGTTTGTCCCTCGTCCCCTCCACTCCACCGTCGGCGGCCATGTTTTCAGCCACTACGCCCCGAATCTTTGTAACTCTCTCCCACCACGACCCCCAACCCCTCTACCTTGCCTCCTCCTTCCCCTCTTTTAGATCAGGGCTGGAGACCTTCCTCCTCGATCGTGTTCACAGTCACCTCCCCCCCACCCCCCCACGCTTGGTGTCAGATTCCGCCACTGTTAAATGCTCCCGAACGCTGTCCTCATGTGAAGGACGCTGTATAAATGCAAGTTCTTGTTGCTGACTTGCCTCTTTCAGCTCACTTTTGGTCATCTTGTTCCACTTTCTCCTCCCCCCCCACCCTCTTCAACTCCCCCCCCACCCCCACCATCATCCCCATCAGCTGAAGAGCCCAGCCAGCTGTGTAAAGTGCCTTGAGACATCCTTGCGAAAGACGTTATATAAATGTAAATTATGTTGTATCTTTGACCTTAAGACAATTAGTTTGGAGGCTAGAAAACACTGCCGATGCTGGAAATCTGTATCAGATACAGAAGTCGCTGGGATCACTCAGCAGGTCAGGCAGCATCTATGGAGAAAGGAAAGTGAGTCAAAATTTCGACCCGAAATATTGACTCACTTTCCTTTCTCCATAGATGCTGCCTGACCTGCTGAGTGTTCCCAGCGACTTTTGCTTTCTTTCAGTCTTAAGGGCTGGGTAGAAGTTCAGGCCCAGGAGAACTCCCAACTCTTCATGCAACACAAAGTGTCCGTCAATGGGATCTTTCACATTCGCCCGAAACAGCCTAAGGAACCTGGATTTAACATTTCATCCAAAGGGCCGCACATTAAACACTGCGCTGCTCCCTCTAGCATCGCCCTGTTTGCCCTCGAGATGATGAGCTCATTCATGTCCTTGTGGGCTTCAACACGTAAGGACTTTTGACTCCGAGGTGAGATTGCTACTCAATCGAACCCAAACTGAAACACATTGGTGCTGCACAGCTTTATACTGAAAACCAGGAAAGCGGGGTGGGTGGGGGGGAGGGAGGGAGGGAGGGGAAAAGAAAGAAATCAAAGACTAAAGAACAGTTCGAACACAACCCCACTTTTTTATGCTGGTTTGCTCGTTTTCAAGATCCTCCCATTCATCTTCAAATCCCTTTCATGCCCTGGCACCTCCCTACCTCTCTGACCTGCTTACCCACACCCCCACTCACCCCCCCACACACAACCCACTACGGTTGTCTCCGTTCGACTAGCACTGGTCTCCTGTTTGTGTCTCGTGTCTTTTAGCCATTACGCCCCGAAACTCTGGAACACTCTTCCTCCATCCCTCCGCCTTGCCCCCTCCTTCCCCCATGCCTGAAGAACGTCCCTTCCACCAGCTCAGCATCGGGCTGTAGGTCGTTGCCCTGCATGAGGGGCGCTATAGAAATGCAAGTTGTGGTTGGTGTTCTTTGCAGGAGCACTGCTTAACAAACTTATTGCGTGTTAAGTTCCTCAGTTTAATTCACTCCGGGCTCTGGGTGGAGAGTTCAGCTCACAAATCTAAGGTTGACACTCCAGTGCAGTATTAGAGCAGTGCTGTTGCCTGAGTTGTGTGACCGCTGATGGCGGAGTGGAGGGGACGAGTGTGATGGGGGGGACAGAGTTTAGTGTGTGTAATGGGGATCCAGTGGAGCCTGGCGAGGGCTGGGGTGATGGGGGCTCTTAAGATCAGTCAAAATCATGGAAAATGCTTCAATTCAGGCTTCACGTAACTCCTGAATTAATGGTGGATTTAAGAATTCTATGCGCCGTCTTAAATTTTCAGAGAAAACAGTCAGACGGGCAGGAACTAGGTGGGATTTCGGATCTTGGCCAATATTTCTTCCATCCCAGAAAAATAGGTTACGTTGAGTCGTTTGTCTCACTTTACTGTTGGTGATGCACATCAGCTGCTGAGTAACAGCTTTACATAACAGTGTCTGCACTCAATGTGCGAGGCTCTTGCTCTCATTGCTCTCTCTTTCTCATCTCTCTCTCTCTCTGTGTGTGGTGTGACAAGGTGCCACGTGAAATGGAATTGATATTAAATGACCAAATGGAGAGGCTGGAAGATTCCTGTGAAGAGAGCGAGCGAGTGAGCGGCTTCAAGCGTTGGCTGCTGGCAGTGATTTTCAGGATCTCCGCCCAGCGGTTGGTTACTGCCCAGTTCCAGCATATTTTTGACATGACGCCGCCCCAGTGAGAGTGGGAGGTGAACACAGACACCTGGCCCCAGACAGGCTTTGAAGAGCGGAAATGCTCAGAGCAAACTTAAACTGCTAAAACCTGGTAAAATAATAATCCTTATGTTTGATATAGTGCCTTATCACGCCGCTGAGTCATAATAAGTAATAATCACGTGTCTGCCCACATACAGACAAGTGCCGCGGCTGCTCTGTAACCTCCACTTTAACCAGTTATAGATATGGTAGTTACTATTTTTTGTTAGTGGTCGACTGTCCTCCCATTTAGCTGCTTACCACCTTCAGTTAGTTAGTGACTGTGCATTTTCTGTTAGTCATTGACTGTCCTGATTTCTAGTTAGTTAGTTAGTTAGTTAGTTAGTTAGTTAGTTGGTTGGTTGGTTGGTTGGTTGGTTGGTTAGTTAGTTAATAATAATAATTCTTGCATTTGATGTAACGCTTTATTACATCTTCGAGACGTCTCAAAACCCTTCACAGAATATACTGGAATTTGTAGTGACTGTGTATTTTGTGGGCTAAATGCTGAAGCCAATTGCACACAACAGTGTCCCACAAACAGCCAAATTTCTATTATTATAAATAGTTATTGACTTTGCCTTTTATAGTTAGTTAGTCAGTGACTGTCTGGGTTTTCCAGTTACTATGTTTAGTAAGTAATTGACTGGCTGTATTTTTTGCACCGCTGAATCCTCTCTGCCTTAACGCCAACAATAATCCTCACAGTTAGAGAAATCCCGAATGTAAAAACTGGCTGCAGTGCAGTGCTTTTGTGGAGAGAATTTTCTGCTTGGTAATCGGAAAGATTCATCACTCCACTGTAATTCTACGTGGGTCAGTATTTCCATGCAACAAATATGAACCAGTCATACACCATAACCCACCTCTACAAATAAGAATAGCAAAGGTGCATTGCCTTCCTCATCAAATGTGCATAGGCCTTCACTCTACATGATTCCACACTGCACAGTAATAATGCCATATACATGACCAGCATTGCATAGAGTACCATATTGCACAGTAATAATAATCCTTGCAATTTGATTTAGCGCCTAATCATATCGTTGAGATGTTTCAAAGCGCTTCACACAATATACTGTAAAGTGAGTTGACTGACTGTATATTTTGTGGGCCAAACACATCAGCCAATTGCGCACAGCAGTGTCCTACAAACAGTCGTGGATTGAATTACCCTTTTTTTAAAGGAATTGTTATCCCCAGAAAGTGATCCGCCAATCGACTAACAACCGGGTTCCTACTCACAACAACAACAACAACAAAAATTACATTTATAGAGCGCCTTTCACGTCGGGAGGACGTCCCAAAGTGCTGAACAGTCAGGTGTCGGGGCCCGAGCATGGGGGAGGGGTGGTGTACGGGTGAGGGAAGGTAGAGAGGTGGGAGAGAGACCAAAGCACGGTCGAAGAGAAGGGTCTTGAGACCGGCCTTGAAGGAGGCGAGGGAGGAGCGAGGCGAAGGGATCCAGTTACTATGTTTAGTGGGATGGAGATCCAGAGTGTGGAGGCAGAGAGGCTGAAAGCCCGGCCACCGATGGTAGGGTGGGTCGGGCGGGAGACATGGAGCAGGCTGGAACCCGCTGAATGGAGGGAGTGGGCAGGTTGGTAGGGAGTCAGCAGGTCAGAGAGGTAGGAGGGGGCGAGGCCATGGATGGCCTTAAAGGTGACGACAATTTTGATCCTCTGGGGGATGGGGAGCCAGTGGAGTCGGGCGAGGGCGGGAGTGATGGGGTGCGGAGCCCTTGTGCGTGAGAGTACACGAGCTGCAGAGTTTTGGATGATCTGCAGTTTGTGAAGGGAAGAGTTGGGAAGGCCGATGAGGAGGGAGTTCCCGTAATCAAGCCTTGAGGTGACGATTGGGTGGGTGAGGGTTTGGGCAGCCTGAGTGGTGAGGCAGTGGCGGAGTCTGGCAATGTTGCGGTGGTGGTGGTAGGCAGTGCCGGTCATGGCGCGGATGTGGGGGAGAAAGGACAGTTCAGGGTCAAACAAGAAACCCAGGTTCCTGACTGGTTTAGTGAGATTAAGTGTGCAGCCATGGAGGCTGATGCTGCCAGCGCCCGAGGTGTGGAGGTGGCGCGAGCCACTGCTAGTTAAACAGAGACATTGGGAGTAAGGAAACTTGCTGAAGGTTTTGCCCTGCCCGGGAATCGAACCCGGGTCTTCTCTCTTGTGAGGAGAGGGCTCTACCCAATACGCTACAGGACTCACATGTACAGGTGCCTAACTCAGCACTGTTATAATATAATATAATATAATATAATATAATATAATATAATATAATATAATATAATATAATATAATATAATACATTATATTATTTGCATAATGTCAGGTGTCATTAGTATCAACCTGACTGAGTTAGTAACACTTTCACCTCAGGAACCAGAAAGTTATGGACTCAGGCCCCATGTCAAGACTTTGAGTCCATTGTCCTATAGCTCAGTGGTTAGAGCACTCACCTCGCAAGCGAGAGAATCTGGGTTCAATTCCGGGCAGTGCGAACCGTTGGTCAAGTGTCCTTACGCCTCTGTTAACCTAACAGTAAGTAGGAACCTGGTTGTGAATCGATTGGTGGATCGCTTTTCCTGGGGTAATAAACCCTTCAAAAAAGAATTAATGATTTGGTCACTCATTCCACGACTGTTTGTGGGATGCTGCCGTGTTTCACCCATAAATATATAGTCAATTCACTTCACAGTATATCCTGTGAAGCATTTTGAGATGTCGCAAAGACCTGATAAGAAGCTATATCAAATGCAAAGATTGTTATTATTATTGTCTAAGGTGACTCCCCAGTGAATGCTGCACTGCTGTCCTTCAGCTCAGATGTTAAAACCAAGATCCAGGTGGATGCTGAAGATCTTGTGACAATATTTAAAAAGAGAAGGGAGTTTCTCCTGGTGGCCAGGCAAACCAGGTAAAAAATCACCTTCACCTAATACCTGTTTGTGGGACATTATTTTGTGCAGATTGGTTACTGTAGTCACAGCTCACAGTAAAATCCTATGGAACACTTTGAGCTATTTTGGCAACGTGATAAAGTGCTATCTCAAATATAAGGCTTATTGTTACTGTTACTGTAAAGTGGGGAGGCGGTGTGTGGGGAGGGGGAGTGTGAGGAGGGGGTGTGTGGGGAGGGGGTGTGTGAGGAGGGGGGTGTGGGGAGGGGGAGTGGGAGTGTGAGGAGGGGGTGTGTGGGGAGGGGGAGTGTGAGGAGGGGGAGTGTGGGGAGGGGGAGTGTGAGGAGGGGGTGTGCGGGGAAGGGGTGTGAGGAGGGGTGGTGTGAGGAGGGGGGTAGTGGGGAGGGGGGGTGTGAGTAGGGGTGGTGTGAGGAGGGGGTGTGTAAGGAGGGGGCTGTGAGGAGGGGGAACTGTGAGGAGGGGGGCTGTGAGGAGGGGGGGCTGTGAGGAGGGGGGCTGTGAGGAGGGGGGGAGTGGGGCAGAGGGGTGGAATTACCATTGTACAATAATCACCAAAGGGTAAGGAAATACAATAGTAATAATAATAATATTTCCAATTGTGGAGTTTATAATTAATTTTAAAATAAATTGCACCGAGTGTTATAATAATAATCTTTGCATTTGATGCATTTCCGTGTCATGTCTGAGACGACCCAAAGCGCTTCACAGAATATTCTGTAATGTGGTGCATTGCTCAGTGGTTACAGCGCGCCTCGCAAGCGAGAGGACCCGGGTTTGATTCCCGGGCAGGCAAAACCTTGGGCAAGTTTCCTTACTCCACACACACACACACCTCTAATTACCAGCAGTAAATAGGAACCCAGTTGTTCATCGATTATTACCGACCGGGAATGATAATCCCTTCAAACAGACAAATGGCTGCCGCGTTTCGTCCACAAAATATACAGTCGATTCACAGTGTATTTACAGTGTGTTCTGTGAAGCGCTTTGTGACATCTTGAAGACGCGATAAGGTGCTGTACCAAATGCAAGGATTATTATTATTATCATGCTGCTTGTTGGATTTAATGCAACACCTTCAAAAACAATGTAGATCAGAAGATTACAGACTCAACCTTTACACGAACACGACTTGCAATGGTAACAGAGCAAAATGTCACTGTATTGCGGTGTGAGAGTGTTTAACAGGTAACTCACCTGGTTAGAACAGTCTGGTCCTTGTGTCTTTTGAAAGCGCTCCGGGATGCTACCCTGTGTGAAGGGCTCTATATAAATGCAAGTTGTTGTTCTTGTTGTAAAACGGCTGTACACTTCAGGCTTTTGGTAAGACACTGAAAATGCTCCATTGTTTTTAAAGCCGACTGCTGCCCGTCACAGGCTCCTGACTCTGAGCGCACGGATGTTCTATTTGTACAAACGGGCTTCCCTCCCGCTCGTGCCTTCAGCCTCGAGTGGAGTCCTGAGTGACCAGTGAGCACTTCACTGAAGAGTTAGTTAGAACCTGCCTCGGTTTACCTCAGCCGGCAGCTATTCAAGCACCAAACCAAACCGAGCTGCTGCAGGCGTGACAGACAAACAGACCGTCGCGTTTCAGGCGAGAGACCACTGGCTGATAATTTTTTTTCCAACGAGAACACTTGCGTGTCGTGCACCTGCCCCACGCGGAGTGCAGGCTGCTCTAAGCTGTCTCTCGCTGGGCTCCACACACCACTCGACAAGCGAAGAGGCAAGGCATTCCACGCTAACGTCCACTCAGTCCGCAAGTGACCGATTGCTCAGGGCTGCGTGAGACCCATTCCGACAACACCCTTGAGGTTAACAAACAAGGAGAGCAAAGTCTGGCTCGGTGACGGGGTGCGACAGACCTGACTTGTCCAGACTACATGCAGCAATGCACAGTCACAGCTGGCAGACAGCTTTGCCACCGTAACACAGCAGCCAAGGCCTCTCTCATCTCTAGCACAGTGCGGGGTGGCCACGATCTACATTATCACCATACAATTTGCCACCAGCTATCTACCTGTTGTCCAATGTATCCAGTAGCAAAGGAGATTCCCCCCCCACCCCATCCCCACCACCACCCGTTGCCGTCCCCAACCCCCCCCCCACCCCCCACCCACCCACTCCTCCTCCGGTGCTGCTTTTACTTAATTTTTCCACTGAACTTAGCAAACTGAAGCCGGCTGGGAAAAAAATGTAAAAACAGGAAGTTAAGTCATGCTGAAACATATATTCCACGGTGGGCCCTTCGTGAGAAACTGACAGCTCCAGACTGAACTGTAGCTGTGGTGTGATGTGTGTTATGCTGCACGGATCTGGCACATACATGAAGGATTTCGGCACAGCGTCAGATAATAAATCTTCAGGATAAACTTGTCGAGCTCCTGCCCAACTTGACACGTGAGCTCCAGGCTTCTTAAAGGGGAAAGAGCAGACAACTGGCTGCTGCGTTTCACCCACAAAATATAACGTCACCGTGTTTTACAGTAAACTCTGTGACGTCTCGAAGACGTGATCTCAAATGCAAAGCTTATTATTGTTATTACCACAGATTCGTAGAATCTTACAGCACAGAAGGGAACCATTCAGCTCATCGTGCCTGTGTGTGCCGGCTCTTCGAAAGAGCTACCAACTAGTCCCACTCCCCCGCTCTTACCCCAGCTAGCCCCACTCCCCCGCTCTTACCCCAACTAGCCCCACTCCCCCGCTCTTACCCCAACTAGCCCCACTCCCCCGCTCTTACCCCAACTAGCCCCACTCCCCCGCTCTTACCCCAACTAGCCCCACTCCCCTGCTTTTACCCCAACTAGCCCCACTCCCCTGCTTTTACCCCAACTAGCCCCACTCCCCCGCTCTTACCCCAACTAGCCCCACTCCCCAACTAGCCCACTCCCCGCTTTACCCCAACTAGCCCCACTCCCCTGCTCTTACCCCAACTAGCCCCACTCCCCCGCTCTAACCCCAACTAGCCCACACTCCCCCGCTTTTACCCCAACTAGCCCCACTCCCCCGCTCTAACCCCAACTAGCCCCACTCCCCCGCTCTTACCCCAACTAGCCCCACTCCCCCGCTCTTACCCCAACTAGCCCCACTCCCCCGCTCTAACCCCAACTAGCCCCACTCCCCCGCTCTTACCCCAACTAGCCCCACTCCCCCGCTCTTACCCCAACTAGCCCCACTCCCCCGCTCTTACCCCAACTAGCCCCACTCCCCCGCTTTTACGTTAACTAGCCCCACACCCCCGCTCTTATAATAGTATAATAATAATAAGCCTTGAATTTGATATAGCGCTTTTCATGTCTTCTCGACGTCTCAAAGTGCTTCACAGAATAATAATAATAATAATAATAATAATCCTTGCATTTGATATAGCGCTTTTCACGTTGGGAGGACGTCCCAAAGCGCTTCACAGAACACACTGCAAAGTGAATTGACTGTATATTTGTGGGCGAACGCGGCAGCCAATCGCACACAGCAGCGTCCCACAAAACAGTGGGGATTGAAAATGACCAATTTATTATTGTTTTGTTTTGGAGGGATTATTATTAGGTGTGTGGAGTAAGGAAACTTGCCGAAGGTTTCGCCCTGCCGGGAATTGAACCCAGGTATCTCGCTCGCGAGGCGAGTGCTCTAACACTGAGCTACAGGACTCCACTCTTACCCCATAGCCCCTGCACATTTTTTTTCTTTTTTAATCCCTATCCCAATTACCTTTCGAAAGCTATTATCAAATCTGCTTCCATCATCCTCTTAGGCAGTACATTCCAGACCATTCTTAAATAGACCTAACAATATTCCTAACAAGTTTTTACAATAAAGAGTCAGCCCGGCTCAGTTGGGAGCCTCGGAGTTAGGAGATTATAGGTTCAAGATGCTCATCACAACCGAGCACATCTCGGGACAAGCTTACATAATAATAATATAATAATAATAATAATCTTTGCATTTGGTACAGCGCTTTATTAACTCTTTGCGATGTCTCAAAGCGCTTTCCAGAATATATTTTAAAGTGAATTATATTTTGTGTGCAAAACAATGTAGAGAGATTGGGGGCAGAGCATTGCATTGCAGAATGTGTCGCCTTTCAGATGTGACATTAATCCCAGGTTCCTTCTGCCTGTCCAGGAGGACGTTAAAGATCCCGCGGCATTATTTGAAAAGAGAAGGGAGTTTCTCTCGACTGATGTCCTGGCCGACAATCCCCCAGATAAGAACATGAGAAAATCTAGACAAAAAAAAGACCAATGTCCACCTAGTTCTCCTTCCACCTTCCTGACGGTCGTTAGCCCATATATCCCAAACTCCCTATGTGCTGTATCCCATAAAGTTGTTTCCTAAAAGAAAACTATCCAATCTGTGTGTGAAGGAATCAACATTTCCTGTTTCAACCGTCTCCCTCGGGAGCCTGTTCCACAGGTTCACTATTCGCTCACTGAAATAGTGTTTGCGTAGATTTGTTCTGAATTTATCCGCCTTCAATCGCCTCTGGTTCTATTATTCTGAACAAGTTGAAGCAGCCCGACATGATCTATATTGTTTTGCCCCTTTAGAGTCTTAAAGACATCAATCATGTCGCCTCTCAATCTTCTCTTTCCCAGCGTGAACATACACAATTTACTCAGTCGCTCCTCATAGTCCATTCCCTCAATCGTTTGGTTGCCCTCCTCTGTATCTTCTCGATTTCTCCAGTATCCTTTTTGTCCTGCGGTGACCAGAACTGTACACAGTCTCTAAATACAATCTCACCAATGATTTATACAGTGGCGGGATTACCCCACTATTTCGGCTGCTATTGATCTTTTGATACATCCCAACATCTGGTTATTCACCTTATGGCTGTTTGTGGGACATTTCTGTGTGGAAATGTCACCTCACTTTGCGACCCCCAGGCCTCTGATGTTCTGTCAGCTGCCTGTCAGACATCAGAAGCTGGATGAGCGCAAATTTCCTTCAGCTAAATGTTGACAAGACGGAAGCCGTACTCTTTGGCTCTCGTCAACGTCTTAAATCGCTTGGTTCTCATCTTCTCAACCTACCCAACCTCCCCCTAAAACTCTCTGAACTCGACCCCCAATTATCCTTCCTCCCCCACATCCGGTCCCTCACCAGCATCGCTTTCTTCCAACTCCAATGCATCGCCCGCTTCCGCCAATACCTCACCACAAAAGCCGCCGAAACCCTGGTCCACGCCTTTGTCACTTCTCGGCTGGACTATTCTAATGCCCTCCTCGTGGTCTCCCCTCCACTACCATCCATAAAATCCAGGTCATAACAGACCTCTGTCGCCCACATTCTTACCCGTACCAAACTCCGCTCCCCGATTACCTCAGTCCTTGCCAGACTGTACCTGTCGCAGAGAGGATCGACTTCAAGATCCTCACTCGTCTTCAAATCCCTCCACTCCTTTGGCCCCCCCGACCTCTCTGACCTCCTCTCTCCTCACAACAGTGCCCGTTGCTTTCGTTCCACCAGGTCTGGCCTCCTCCTTGTCCCCCGAATTCTCCATCGTGCCTTCAGCCACTATGCCCCGAGGCTCTGGAACTCCCTCCCTCCCTTCGTCTTGCTCTCTCTCTTCGTATTTTCAGATCTCGGCTGAAGACCTTTCTTTTCGACCGTGTCTTTGGTCACCTTCCTCCCCCTCCCCCCGGTCGGCCCCGGGATCCGATACTGTGAAGCACTCAGAGACGCCGTCCAGAGTGGAGAGCGCTATGTAAATCCAAGTTGTTGTTGTTGTTGAAATTGGCTGCTGTGTTTACCTACAAAATACACAGTCACTAAATGTTATAAAAAATGCTGTTTTGGATGATATGATGCGGTGCTATGTGAAATTTAAGGATTATTATTATAAAATTAGTCTTATGATATTTAATCTATTAGATGTACATTTACACGGAATAAGAAAATAGGATCTATCATAACCTTCATTGTGTTAGATCTTCCCAGCAGGAATTCTCACTCTAAGGCAGGGGAGCAATTTAGCAGTTTTGCTCTTATCAATAAAATGACATAATCACAAACCTAGAGTCCAAACTCCAAACCGTGGAGTCCTGTAGCTCAGTGGTTAGAGCACTCGCTTTGCAAGTGAGAGACCTGAGTTCAATTCCAGGCAGAGGGCGAAACCTTGGGCAAGTTTCCTTACTCCACACAGAGCCTAATAATAATCCCTCCAAAACCAAAAACAATAATAAATTGGTCATTTTCAATCGACGACTGTTTGTGGGACATTGCTGTGCGCAATTGGCTGCCGCGTTCGCCCACATATATACAGTCAATTCACTTTACAGTATGTTCTGTGAAGCGCTTTGGGACGTCCTCCCGACGTGAAAAGCGCTATATCAAATCCAAGGATTATTATTATTATTATTATTTTCCACTGCTTTTAATAATAATAATCTTTGCATTTGATACAGTGCCTTATCACATCTTTGAGATGTCTCAAAGCGCTTCACAGAATATTATGTAAAGTGAATTGACTGTATATTTCGTGGGCAAAAAGCGACAGCCAATTGTGCACAGCAGCGTCCCACAAACAGTCGTGGATTGAGTGACCAAATATTTATTTTATTTTTAATTTGAAGGGATTATTAGCCCCAGAATAACAATCGGCCAATTGACTAACAGCTGGGTTCCTACTTACTGCTGGTAAATAGAGGCGTGTGGAGTAAGGAAACTTGCCCAACATTTAGCCCTGCCTGGGAATCGAACCCAGGTTTTCTTGCTACGAGGCGAGTGCTCTAACCACTAAACTACGGGACTCCATAATTTATGTGCTGTTTGGAATGTTGGTGTCAAATTATTCTTTAGAAACTACCTTGCGGTCAGTTTTACAGTCTGAAAATAATTTTTAATAAGATACCCTTCAAATCCTTTGCCCCTCTCAGCCATGGCCATTTCCTCCAGCCCTTTTCTCTTGCCCTTACCTTCTGCTCTTCCAACTCAGCATCACCACTGATTCCTCACATCATCCCCTCGCACCATTAGTGTCAGATCCTTCAGAAACCACCATCCTCTCCCCTACTCTCTGGAACTCTCTCCGAAAATCTGTTTGCTTCACTCCTTCTCTCATAGAGCCCTGTAGCTTTGTGGTTAGAGAAAGCGAGAGGACCCGGGTTTGATTCCCAGGCAGGGCAAAACGTTGGGCAATTTCCTTACTCCACACATCTATGTTTATCCAGCATTAAGTAAGAACCCGGCATTAGTCGAATGGTTTTTCTGGGGGGTAATGATCCCTGCAAAAAAAAATAATGATTTAGTCACTCAATCCATGACTGTTTGTGGGACTCTGCTGTGTGCAATTGGCTGCCACATTTCGCCCACAAAATATAGTCAATTCACTTTACAATATTTTCTGTCAAGTGCTTTGAGACGTTTGAAGACGTGATAACAACAACAACAAAATTACACGTATACAGCACCTTTCACATTGGGAGGATGTCCCAAGGCGCTGGACAGTCAGTGTTTCGGACCCGAGCTGGGGGTTGGGGACGGTGGAGGGCAGGGGGTGAAGGAGGATGATCGAAAGCACGGTCGAAGAGACAGGTCTTGAGATGGGTCTTGAAGGAGTCAAGGACGGGGGCGAGGGGAGGGACTGGGGGATGTAGTTCCAGAGGGTAGGGGTAGAATGGCTGAAGCAAAGCCTGCCAATGGTGGGGTGGGCGAGGCAGGGAACATGAAGCAGGCCAGAGCCCGCTGAGGCAGATTGGTAGGGGGTTAGGAAGTGGCAGAGGTAGGGGAGGGCAAGACCATGGAGGGCTTTGAAGGTGAGTACCAGGATCTTGAACTGTATCCTCTGTGTGATAGGAAGCCAGTGGAGTCAGACGAGGATGGGGTTGATAGGGTTGTGGAGACTGGTGGGGGTGAGGACATGGGCTGCAGAGTTCTGGATGATTTGCAGCCTATGGAGGGAGGAATTGGGAAAGCTAACAAGCAGAGAGTTTGCACAGTCAAGCCTCATGTATGAGGGTTTCGATGGCCTGCAGTGTGAGACAGTGGTAAAGACGGGGAATGTTGCGGAGGTGGGGGAAGGCAGAGCAAGTGATGGCATGGATGTGGGGTAGAAAGGATAGTTGAGGGTCAAACAAGACGCCAAGGTCTGGACTAGCTTAGTAAGGTGGAGTGTGCAACCATGGATACAACAACAAAAATTACATTTCATGTCTGGAGGACATCCCAAGGCACTGGACAAGGCTCTATATCAAATGCAAGGATTTTTATTACTATTATAGAATATAAAATCATAGAATTATATATAGCACAGAAGGAGGCCATTCGGCCTGTGCCGGCTCTTTGAAAGAGCTACCCAATTAGGCCCACTCTTAACCCATAGCTTTGCATTTTTTTTCTTTTTCAAGTACATACCTAAGTCCCTTTTGAAATCTCATTGAATCTGCTTCCACCACCACACACCAGATCATAGTAACTTGCTGTGTGAAAAAGCGTTTCTTCTGGTTACTTTTACACCCTCAGAAGATCAAATGGAAATCGCAACTGTAAAGGTGCTTCAAAAGTGCTTTAACTCTCTCTCTCCCTTAAAAGCCCTTCTAAAATCCTATCTGTTCTGGGGCTCTGCATCATCAATGTGAAACGTTTAAAGACATTCGTTTCACGGGAATAGGGAGTAAACAAGAAAAAACTGGCAGGTTGATCAGTAACCAGAGGACACAGATTTAAGATAATTGGCAAAAAAAAATAGAGGGGAGATGTGGAGAACATTTTTTTACCCAGAGAGTTGTTACGGTCTGGAGTGCACTGCCTAAAAGGTTGGTAAAATTAGATTCGATAATAGGTTTCCAAACGGAATTGTAAAGGTATCTCAAAAGAAAAAAATTGCAGGTCTATGGTGTAAGTAGGAGCGGGGGATTGGGCCAAATCCTTCTGTGCTGTAAGATTCTATGAGAAAAGTGTCAGATAAATTCAAATTAACTTCAACCATCAAGTACAGCTGGAATGAAAAGAGCAAAAGATGTTATGGTGGGGGGGATGAAATGCCCCATCTCTCCCTCTCTCTCTCTCTCCATATATATGTATATAGACTGTGTGTGGGACACTGCTGTGCGCAATTTGGCTGCCGCGTTTCTCCCACAAAATAAAGTCACTACACTTTACAGTAGATTCTGAGAAGCACTTTGAGACGTCTCAAAGACTTGATAAGGCGCTATATCAAATATAAGGATTATTATTATTATTACTGTGTTGTTGAAAGGTTTATCACTCATTTCCATAAACAAATCTCTTTCTTCTTTTGTTCAATAAAAACACCCCAAGCCGTCTCAATCTGAACCCAACAGTGAGAGAGACCCGATTGCTTTAAGAAAATCATGACGTCTGGGATGAGAAAGACTGCTTCCATCTGTGTGGTGGTGGATTCCTTCCAATTTGCCTAATCTCCTGAGGGAGGTGAGTAAGGCCAGGCAAAATTTCAAAGAGAATAAAAGATCTGTGAAATATCTCTCTAGTACCCGCCACTCCCTCCTCCCCACCTCTGCCCCCTCCACCCTCATAACAATGATTTGATCACTCAACCCACGACTGTTTGTCGGGACGCTGCTGTGCCCAATTGGCTGCTGCGTTTTGTCCACAAAATATACAGTCACTACACTTTACAGCATATCCCATGAAGCACTTTGAGATGCCTCAATAATGTAATAAAGCATTATATCAAAGGATACATCCCAACATCTGGTTTGCTTTACTCACTGCCACAGAGTATTGTTGGGAGAGCTTCAATTTATTGTCAATTTATTTCCCAAGGTTAATAATGACATAATAGTAAAATTACATAACTTTATGTCAACATGATTTTTTTTCACTGTCGGGCTGGCTTGGTTGGTAGTACTTTGGCCTCTGGCTCAAAAAGATTGTAAGTTGAAGCCTCATGTTAAAACTCACTCATAGTTAGCACTGATATTCTTCAACACTGGGGAAGAGCTACATGGTCAAAGGTGCCGTCCTTTGGATGAATTACATAAATCACTGGCTACTTAGGTGGATGTTAAAGATCCCATAACACAATTTGAAAAGGGCAAGGAGTTGTCCTGGCCAGTAATCCACCAGATAACACTGGTCATTCACTTCATGATTGCAACCTAAATGATTGAGGGGATGGAGGAACTGGACTACGAGGAGCGATTAGATAAACTGGGCATGTTCACACTGGAGAAGAGAAGGTTGAGGGTGATATGATTGGGGTCTTTAAGATTCTGAAGGGACACGATAATGTAGACCAGGATAAGCTGTTTTATCTAGTACTGAACAGTAGAACCAGAGGATATGGCCTGCAATTAAAGGGGGTAAATTCAGAGCAAATCTGCAGAGACACTACTTCAGTGATTGAGCAGTAAACTTATAGAACAGGCTCCCGAGGGAGAGAGCGCGCGAGAGAGAGAGAGAGAGAGAGAGAGAGAGACGGTGGAAGCAGAGGGTCGATCCTTCAAAGAATAAATGAGATCGATTTTTGTTACGAAACAGTATCTCGGTATACAATGTCCAGTTTGGGACAATGACAAGCGACTGCCAGGATGGTGGAAGGTGAACTGGATGGACCTTGGTTTTCTTTGCCTCGCAAATTCCTTATGTTCTTATGTTCATGGCTGTTTGTGCAACATTGCCACATGGAAACTGCTGATCATGTTTGCACAGTGAAGCACTTTGAGACCTTTTCACGTTATCGGCGCTGTACATCAAATAAATGAATGATAATGTATTGATTCATTTACATGAAACATTTTCGGTAATAATATTCTTAAACATTTTATTTTTTTGAGAACGAAAGTGATGCGTTAAAAGCTGTGAGCGCCCCTGCTGAAACAGCTCCGAACAGCAATATTTTCCTATAGTAATGGTTTGGGATTTTGTGCGTCTTTGCCTCCCTCTAGTGCACCAAGGACAAAGCCACATCAGCCTGACCCGAATTCATCACCATCTTTGGCAGAGATGGTGCTAAGCTGAGCTCAATCTGCTCACTCACAGAGTTCAGTTCAAAGTCTCGTCATAAAACAGATGTATGATCAATCCTTAATCCACATTGATATTTTAGTCTCAGCCAGATAACAACTTGCATTTATACAGTGCCCATCTCGCAGGATAGCGTCCCAGAGTACTTGGCAATGGCAGAGCACGATGGCGTGGGGGGGTTGGACGGAAGAGGAGGGGGGGGGTGGTTGGGGGGAGGTGACCATAGGCACGGTCGGAGAGGAAAGTCTTTAAGCACGACCTGAAGATGGGGAAGGAGGGGGCAAAGTGGAGGGATCGAGGGAGAGTGTTCCAGAGTTTTGGTGTGTAGTGGCTGAAAGCTTGGCCACCAAAGATGGAGAGGAGGGCACGAGGGACATACAGAAGGGCCGGAGCCAGTCGAGCGGAGGCAGCGGGTTGTGGGTTGGGTGAGATGAGCAGGTCGGAGAGGGAGGGAAGTGCCGGAGCATGAAGGGATTTGAAGACGAGTGAGAGGATCTTGAAATCGATGCCCTTTATTTAGGGGCAGGGGGAAATCAGCCAGGTCTGGTGCTCCTGATCACTGCCCATTGACTTCTGCTGGAAAGTGTGCACTTGTAGTATTATGTGGGGGCTAAGCTCTGATGACACTCACTGCTGAGGCTGGGAGACGGAAGAATGGACACTTTTTTTGGTGAGGTCAGCTTGTGGCGGGAAGAGAACGAGTAGAGAGGAGAGTAAAAGGATATGGTGAAAGAGCAGGCGAGTGGGATTGATTGGACAGCTCTTCCAAAGAGCCGCACAGGCACGATGGGCCGAATGGCCTGCTTCTGCGCTGTAAAATTCTATGATTCTATGAGAACAGTGTCAATGCCACAGGTATGATACAACAATATACATAATATATTAATCCTTGCATTTGAAATAGCGCTTTTTATGTTTTCGAGACGTCTCAAAGCGCTTCACAGAATATACTGTAAAGTGAATTGACTGCATAGTTTGTGGGCGAAACGCGGCAGCCAATTGCCCATTGCGCACAGCAGCGTCCCCACAAACAGTCGTGGATTTGTGGAAAGTGTGGGAATGTAACATCTTGTGGAGTCCTGTAGCTCAGTGGTTAGAGCACTCGCTTTGCAAGTGAGAGACCTGAGTTCAATTCCAGGCAGAGGGCGAAACCTTGGGCAAGTTTCCTTACTCCACACAGAGCCTAATAATAATCCCTCCAAAACCACAAACAATAATAAATTGGTCATTTTCAACCTACGACTGTTTGTGGGACATTGCTGTGCGCAATTGGCTGCCGCGTTCGCCCACAAATATACAGTCAATTCACTTTACAGTGTGTTCTGTGAAGCACTTTGGGACGTCCTCCTGCTGTGAAAAGCGCTATATCAAATCCAAGGATTATTATTATTATTATTATTATCTTTGGGCAATCGCAAAAGTTACAGAATAAGCAAAGGCAATGAGACAAAACATGTTTTCGCATTTGGTGTAAGCTCAGCTTTGTTTTGGTTTCGCAACTATCAATGTATATGTTATTGTGCTAAGGAACCCGGGACCCATATCTCTTTTTATGAAAGAAACGGACATCCAATTATGGGAAAATGGAACATGTATAAAGGTCAGATGTTGTTTTTCTGTGGTGTGCAGTGTGGGGAGCAGTACCTTGGGAGAGTTGTTGCTACCGCTCTGCACCTCATATATATATGAAATAAAGCTTTTTGAATGTATACCGCACTGACTCCGTGTTGAGTTTTCAGGTCTTTAAGAGCAATCGCACATCGCAATCTGGGTTTAACAGATTGAAGTGACCAAATTATTATTTTTTTAATGTATTTTTGAAGGGATGGAAAAAACTGCTGGAAAAGTGATGCAGCAATCGACTAACAACTGGATTCCTACTTACTGCCGGGTAAACAGAGGCGTGTGTGTGGAGTAAGGAAACTTGTGTTACGCTCAATGTTACGCCCTGCCCAGGATTCAAACCCAGGTCTTCTTGCTGCCCTCATCTACACATCACATCTAGGCATGACTACGATAACTGCCTCCTTGTCGGTCTCCCCAACTCTTCCCCCACAAGCTAGGGATCATCCAGAACTCTGCAGCTCGTGTCCTTTCTCGTAGCAGGCTCCGTGACCCCATCACCCCCACTCTCACCCGGCTCCCCTGGCTTCCCATCCCCTAGAGAATAGAGTTCAAAATCCTCGTCATCGCCGTCAAGGACCGCCACGGTCTTAACCCCATCCCTACCTGCATCAACCCGTCCACTCTCTCCGCTCAGCAGACTCTGGCCCACTCCACGTCCCCCGCCCGGTTGGCCCTCTCCACCAATGGCAGCTGGGCCTTCAGCCTTTCTGCCCTACAAAATTCCATCTTACATTCCCTTCGCCTCGCTCCCTCGCTTGCCTCTTTCAAGGCACATCTCAAAACCCTACTCTTCGACCATGCCTTTTATTATTTTTTTGGAAGGAATTATTAACCCCAGAAAAGGAATCCACCGATCGACCAACAACCGGGTTCTCACTTACCACTGAGACATAGCTATTCAAAATGCTGAAGAAGGTGATAATTTAATGCAAAAATTAGTCTGGGAATAGTTTATACATTCTGGGCATTGACATGGAATATGGTTGTCTAAGTGCTCTGAGAGGCTATCCTGCGTTTATATAGACTGTTGTTCTTATTGAGAACTGTGCTCCTAAAAATTGTTAAGCTTCTAACTCCATTACTAATGTCAGACAGAGACAGGAGGCAATCCTGGGTGAAGTCACCCAGATCACTACAGATTAACAATTGTCTGTGCAAATTCTTTGGTGCAAATTCCAATACAGTAGACACAGTGCCTTTGCCCACCAAGCCATCAGGGAATCTCACATTCACACGTCCCTGCACTATTCAGTCACTGAATATCACTTCCGAGGAATAACAAAGGAAGTCGGAGTTGGTCACAGAGTTTGCAAGCTCCACTGAGATATGCGACCAACAGCAGTCGGAGTCACACTCGATTGAATCAGTTGGTTTAAAGCTGTAATACAACAATGTTGCTTAGTAAAGTTCATGCCCAGTTCTCTGCACCCCAAGAGAATGGTAATTGGGTTACAGATACAATTTAAATCCACATATGGCTGCCGACAAGTGAATTCTTTTTTAAAAAAAACACACCCAAGCAAACAGATTTTAGCGCTGTTAAAATCAGACTTGCCTGTGAAAAGGAAAGAAAATGATTTTAAAAAAAGGGTCTTGGTAACATTTTTACGAGTAGGAGGTTAATTCCAGTCAACTGCACAGCATCATCCCACCAATTCAGTCAGGATTAGGATTTGCCATAGATTTGTCTTCAGAATATAGCTTTGTAGATTAACAACAATGTACTACAAACAACCATGAAATGAGTAACCAATATTATCGAGGGGATTGCTGGCCAAAACACCGGGACTAACACCCTTCTCTTTTTGAATAATGGCCATGGGATCTATAACATGCAGCTCAACAGCCATACTCTTTGGCTCCCGTTAGTGTCTTCTGTCCTGAGGGGCTGAATTCCTCAACCTCCCCGGCCAAACCCGTGCGCAATTTAGGCGTCAGGTTCGATCCCCAGCTTTCCTTCTTTCCCCACATCCAATCCCTGACCAGCACCACATTTTTCCAACTCCGGCACATTGCCCACCTCCGTCCTTATCTCACAACTGATGCAGATAAAACCCTCGCCCACCCTTGGTCACTTGCCGGCTGGACTATTCCAATGCCATCCTCGCTGGTCTTCCCAGCTCCACCAGACACAAAATCCAATCAGTTCAAAACTCCGCCGCCCGGATACTGACCCTCACAAACCTCAGTCCCCCATCACACCAGCCCTCGCCAGCCTCCACTGGCTCCCAATCACCAAACAGATCAATTTCAAGATCCTCTCATTAATTTTCCCGTGTCCTCTCCCCCACCAGCTCCGTGACCCTATCAACCCCATCCTTGCCCAACTCCACTGGCTTCCCATCACACAGAGGATACAGTTCAAAATCCTGGTCCTCACCTGCAAAACCCTCCATGGCCTCGCTCCCCCCCTACTCTGTGACCTCCTAACCCCCTACCATCCTGTTCACTCCCTCCCCTCAGCGGGCTCTGGCCTGCTTTACGTCTCCCACCTTGCCCGTTCCACCATTGGCGGGCAGGCCTTCAGCTCTCTGCCCCCACTCTCTGCAACTCCATCTCACAGTCCCTCCGCCTTGCCCCCTCCCTCGACTACTTCAAGACCTGTCTCAAGACTCTCCTCTTGAGACAACAACAACAACAAAATTACATTTATATAGCGCCTTTCACATCGGGAAGACATCCCAAGGCCCTGGACAGACAGAGTTATGAGCCCAAGCTGAGGGTCGGGGGTGGGGGGAGGGCAGGGGGGGAAGCGGGGAGACCAAAAGCATGGTCGAAGAGGAGGATCTTGAGGTGGGTCTTGAAGGTGGCGAGGGAGGGGGTGAGACAGAGGGACTGTGGGATGGAGTTCCAGAGGGTGGGTGCAGAGTCGCAGAAGGCCCGCCTGCCGATAGTGGGGCGAGCAAGGTGGGGGACATGAAACAGGCCACAGCCCACTGAGCAGAGGAAGCGAACAGGGTGGTAGGGGGTTAGGATGTTGGAGAGGTCGGGGGAAGCAAGAACATGGAGGGCTTTGAAGGTGAGGACCAAGATCTTGAACTGTATCCTTTGTATGATGAGAAGCCAGTGGAGTCGGGCGAGGATGGGGGTGATAGGGTCATGGAGCCCGGTGCGGGAGAGGACACGGGCTGCAGAGTTCTGGATGATCTGAAGGTGTGTATGAGGGTATCGGGGGCTGTGGTGTAAGACAATGTCGGAGCCGGGTGATGTTGCGGAGGTGGGGAAGGCAGAGTGGGTCTTAGTGCGAATATGGGATAGAAAGGATAATTGAGGGTCGAACAAGACCCCAAGGTTCTTGACTGGCTTAGTAAGGTGGAGTGTGCGGCCATGGATGGTGATGCTGTCAGTGACTGAGGTGAGGAGGTGCTGACGGGAGCCAATCAGGAGAACCTCGGTCTTGTTGACGTTCAACTATAGAAAGTTGGCTCTCATCCAGGACTTGATGTCTGACAGAACAGACATTCTGTCAGGACAGCAGTGGGTCCCGGAGTTGAGGGTGGAGGCAGAGAGTTGGGTGTCGCCCACATATGTTTGGAAGTTGATCCTATGTCTGCGGATGATGTCACCAAGAGGGAGCATGTAGATATTGAAGAGGAGGGGACTGAGGACAGAGCCCTGAGGAACGCCGCACGAGACTGTCCAGGTGCTAAAGAAGAAGCCATTGGAGGAGATGAAGTGCAGGCGGTGTGAGACGTACGATCTGAACCAATCAAGGACAGCGCCATGGAAGTTGAGGTGAGAGGAGAGGCGGTGGATGAGGATAAAGTGATCGACGGTGTCAAAAGCAGCAGAGAGGTCAAGGAGGCAGAGGGAGCCCTGGTCGCAGATGGACAGAATGTTATTTATCACTTTGACCAGGGCTGATTCTGTGTTGTGGGCGGCACAGAAACCTGATTGGAGTGGTTCGAGAAGGGAGTAGTGGGAGAGGAGGGAGCAAAGCTGGGAAGCAACAACTCATTCTAGGACCTTGGAGAGGAAAGGGAGGTTGGAGATGGGGCGGTAGTTAAAGAGTAGAGAAAGGTCTGGGGAGAGTTTTTTAAGGATAGGAGTGATTACAGCATTTTTTAGAGGGGTGGAAACAGTGCCAGAGGACAGGGAGAGGTTAACGATGTCAATGAGTAGAGGAGCAAAGAGATGGAGCTGAGAGGTAAGGAGTGGGGTAGGGATGGGATCCAGGGAGCAGGTGGTGGGTTTCACACAGGTTATGGTGGTAATGAGAGAGGATGGGGAGACAGGTTCAAAGGCTTGGAGGGAGGGGCGGGTAGGGGTCGGGGTGGGAGGAGGAGATGGGGAGGGGGTAGCAGATGCAGTGGCAGAGGCAGCTGAGCGGATTCCCTCGATTTTGGATTTGAGGAAGTCCAGCATCGCCTTGCAGTTGGCATTTGAGGTGAGAATGGGCGAGGCATGAAAGGATGCCTGTTTGTGATGGAGAAGAGGAGTCTAGGGTTGTCCTTAGCCTCTATAATAATAATAATAATAATCTTTGCATTTGATATAACGGTTTTCATGTCTTCGAGACGTCTCAAAGCGCTTCACAGAATATGCTGTAAAGTGAATTGACTGTATATTTGTGGGTGAAATGCGGCAGCCAATTGCGCACCGCAGCGTCCCACAAACAGTCGTGGATTGAGTGATCAAATTGTGATTTTTTTTCTTGAGGGATTATTATCAGGTGTGTAGAATAAGAAAACTTTCCCAAGGTTTCACCCTGCCGGGTTTGTCTTTTTTGTTTTTTTTTTGTCATGGATTAGAACAACGATTTAGCGGAGGTGAGGGTGGAGCAGTAAGATTTGACATGGTCCAGCCAGATCTGCCAATCGACAATTAGGTTTGATTTAAGCCGGGTGCGCTCAGCGGAACGTGCCTGGGCTTTAAGCGAGCCGTGGTAGCTGGTGTACCAAGGTGATTTGCGTGCGTGTGAACAGTTCTGGAAGAGAGAGGAGCGAGGGAATCGAGTTTGGAGGAGAGGGAGCTGTGGAGAAGGGTGACCGAGGAGAATAGGTCAGTGCAGGAGGACGCCCGGAGGGGAAGGAGTTCAGATGACAAGGCAGCTGAGGGGAGGGGAAAAGGTGGGGGAGGATTTTTTTCCAGGGGCGGTATGAGGTGGGTTGGGTGACAGTGGGGAGAGAGATTGAGGAGTTAAGGGAGATGAAGTGATGGTCCGAGATGGCTTTGACGGTGATGGTGAGGTCTGAGACGGTGAGGCCCAGAGTGATCAACAGGTCGAGGGGGTGACCACGCACGTGGGTGGCGGAGTGGATGTACAGGGAGAGATTGAGGGAGGAGAGAAGGGAGAAATCAGCAGAAGTAGAGTAGGAGGGGGTAACGTGAAGGTTGAAATCGCCAAGGATGAGGAGGAGTACGGAGCAGAGGGAGAGGGAAGACAGGAGGGTGGAGATGCCAGGGATGAAGGTGGGGGATGGCTTGGGGTGGGCGGTAGATAATAATAATAATAATAATAATAATAATAATAATAATAATAATAATAATAATAATAATCCTTGGATTTGATATAGCGCTTTTCACGTCGGGAGGACGTCCCAAAGCGCTTCACAGAACATACTGTAAAGTGAATTGACTGTATATATGTGGGCGAACGCGGCAGCCAATTGCGCACAGCAATGTCCCACAAACAGTCGTCGATTGAAAATGACCAATTTATTATTGTTTTTGGTTTTGGAGGGATTATTATTAGGCTCTGTGTGGAGTAAGGAAACTTGCCCAAGGTTTCGCCCTCTGCCTGGAATTGAACTCAGGTCTCTCACTTGCAAAGCGAGTGCTCTAACCACTGAGCTACAGGACTCCACGGTTTGGAGTTTGGACTCTAGGTTTGTGATTATGTCATTTTATTGATAAGAGCAAAACTGCTAAATTGCTCCCCTGCCTTAGAGTGAGAATTCCTGCTGGGAAGATCTAACACAATGAAGGTTATGATAGATCCTATTTTCTTATTCCGTGTAAATGTACATCTAATAGATTAAATATCATAAGACTAATTTTATAATAATAATCCTTAAATTTCACATAGCACCGCATCATATCATCCAAAACAGCATTTTTTATAACATTTAGTGACTGTGTATTTTGTAGGTAAACACAGCAGCCAATTTCAACAACAACAACAACTTGGATTTACATAGCGCTCTCCACTCTGGACGGCGTCTCTGAGTGCTTCACAGTATCGGATCCCGGGGCCGACCGGGGGGAGGGGGAGGAAGGTGACCAAAGACACGGTCGAAAAGAAAGGTCTTCAGCCGAGATCTGAAAATACGAAGAGAGAGAGCAAGACGAAGGGAGGGAGGGAGTTCCAGAGCCTCGGGGCATAGTGGCTGAAGGCACGATGGAGAATTCGGGGGACAAGGAGGAGGCCAGACCTGGTGGAACGAAAGCAACGGGCACTGTTGTGAGGAGAGAGGAGGTCAGAGAGGTCGGGGGGGCCAAAGGAGTGGAGGGATTTGAAGACGAGTGAGGATCTTGAAGTCGATCCTCTCTGCGACAGGTACAGTCTGGCAAGGACTGAGGTAATCGGGGAGCGGAGTTTGGTACGGGTAAGAATGTGGGCGACAGAGGTCTGTTATGACCTGGATTTTATGGATGGTAGTGGAGGGGAGACCACGAGGAGGGCATTAGAATAGTCCAGCCGAGAAGTGACAAAGGCGTGGACCAGGGTTTCGGCGGCTTTTGTGGTGAGGTATTGGCGGAAGCGGGCGATGCATTGGAGTTGGAAGAAAGCGATGCTGGTGAGGGACCGGATGTGGGGGAGGAAGGATAATTGGGGGTCGAGTTCAGAGAGTTTTAGGGGGAGGTTGGGTAGGTTGAGAAGATGAGAACCAAGCGATTTAAGACGTTGACGAGAGCCAAAGAGTACGGCTTCCGTCTTGTCAACATTTAGCTGAAGGAAATTTGCGCTCATCCAGCTCTGATGTCTGACAGGCAGCTGACAGAACATCAGAGGCCTGGGGGTCGAAAGTGAGGTGACATTTCCACACAGAAATGTCCCACAAACAGCCATAAGGTGAATAACCAGATGTTGGGATGTATCAAAAGATCAATAGCAGCCGAAATAGTGGGGTAATCCCGCCACTGTATAAATCATTGGTGAGATTGTATTTAGAGACTGTGTACAGTTCTGGTCACCGCAGGACAAAAAGGATACTGGAGAAATCGAGAAGATACAGAGGAGGGCAACCAAACGATTGAGGGAATGGACTATGAGGAGCGACTTCAAACAAAGCTGAGCTTACACCAAATGCGAAAACATGTTTTGTCTCATTGCCTTTGCTTATTCTGTAACTTTTGCGATTGCCCAAAGATAATAATAATAATAATAATAATCCTTGCATTTGATATAGCGCTTTTCACGTCGGGAGGAGTCCCAAAGCGCTTCACAGAACACACTGTAAAGTGAATTGACTGTATATTTGTGGGCGAACACGGCAGCCAATTGCGCACAGCAATGTCCCACAAACAGTCGTGGATTGAAAATGACCAATTTAATTATTGTTTGTGGTTTTGGAGGGATTATTATTAGGCTCTGTGTGTAGTAAGGAAACTTGCCCAAGGTTTCGCCCTCTGCCTGGAATTGAACTCAGGTCTCTCGCTTGCAAAGCGAGTGCCCTAACCACTGAGCTACAGGACTCCACGATGAGGAGAATTTTGAGGGAAAATTTGGAGGGGTGATAGAGGGTAAGGTACTCAAAGGAGTAAGGAGATAGGCCAAGCGGGGACCGGAGATGAGAGCCACCAAGGAGGTTAGGTCATGGGGTATGATGGAGGTGTAGCCGGGTGGTGTGGCCTCATTCAGGGGGAAAGTGTCACCTGGAGTGATCCAGGTTTCAGTGAAGGTGAGAAGGTCGATGTGTTCATCGACGATGAGGTTTTGTATGATGTGTGTTTTGTTGGAGAGGGAACAGATGTTTTGGAGACGGATGCAGAGGGGACAGTTGTTGGGGGAAAGTGGAGGGTGAGGCGGAGGAATGGGGGGTGATTGATAGGGAGGGTATGGATGTGGATCAGGGAGTAGAAGTTGGCCCCTGTGGTCGGGGACTGGTGAGGCTTGCGGCGAGAGTAGGAGATAGAGCAATCAGAGTGGCTGCTGTTAGACAGCCAACAGTGACTCCCATGCCTTTGATCACCCTCCTACCCCTCCCTCTCTGCACCCTCAGCCCCACCCCACCCTCCACCCCTCCCGATCCGAAACACCAGCTCGAATACAAGGATTATTATTATTATTTAGTTGTCTGATTTCCACTCCATAAACTTGTTGGCTCATCAGTCTTTGAGATGAAGAAGTCTAGGACCTCTTCGCCCTTGGATTTGACATGAGGACAAAGGTTTCTGGGGGGGAAGGGTGCAGAGTGGGTGATGGATGGTGAAGAAATGCGTCTTTGAGTTGTTTTGGTTGTTAGAAAGGCAGTTTGGGCCTGTGAGAGGGTGAGATGATTCTCCTGACACACACACACGGAATTATATAGTTACCCTGACACACAAACACATAGAATAACAATTAGATGCCGTCTGAAGGATGGTTCTGTGTCCAATGGTGGACTGGCTGCTTTCATTTGCCCTGATATAACTGTAAAGCTCACTTCCTCCCCTCTGTAACTGGCCCCAAATAGGCACAAATTACACAAGATTCAGTTACATTCTTGGGCGTCTGAATTGGGAAGGATCAGCAGAGCCCAGATGAGCACAAGCTACAGGTTGTTCAGAGACGACCTTTTCTCTCCTCTGTGACATCCCTTCCATCCTTTGTGGGACTGGGGGAATATTGTAGAGGTTTTATTGAGGACTTTGACCCTTTTCTGGTCAGCCATGTGCCTGACACATGCGGAAACCCACCACCGTTGCTTAAGAGCGTCCAAACCAAACTGAGAATTCCATGCATCCCACCTACACATGGAAATCCCAGAGATAGTTTGTTGCGATGGAACTCGTGTTCTCTCCCTCTCTCTCTCTCTCTCCCCCTGGACAAGCATCCTCCTTACCTAATTCCGGAAAGTATTAAGCACAGGTTGGCAAGAGCCAAGGCTTGGGGAGAACCCCAAAGTGTGCATTGGGGTAATCACTGGAGCATAACTACCTAAAACTGCAAAGCTTGTCATTGATATCACTATCTGGCAAGCTTTCCCGCTGCTTGTTCAGATAGGAACACCCTACCCTTTAGGGCTTTGGCTGCAGGATTAACCGGAGCTGAGGGGGAGGATTCCCTGTCCCCATTGACTGGGCTGCCCTTCCAGGTCCTGCCGATGAGGCAGGCTGGGCTATACTGTCATCAACAGACCCTTCGTAACCCTTCATGCCCCTCTGTACGCATTCGTAAACAAGGGAAGTGAATAGAGCAGATTCCAGCCTGAACTCAGGCAGTGAAAGAGTTAACAAGAGCATCAGTCCCCACTCTCCAGCCTCGAAATAAGGAATCCTTTACCTCGAGACCCCATTGACTGACTTCACTCTGTCAGCAGTTTTATTTTATCTGTGGAGTCCTGTAGGGTAGTGGTTAGAGCATTTGCCTCATAAGCGAGAGGACCTGGGTTCGATTCCCAGGCAGGATGAAACTTTAGGCAAGTTTCCTGACTCCACCCACCTCTGTTACCTATAGTGAGTAGGAACCCGATTGTTAGTCAATTGCAAGGTGAGTGCTCTATCCAGTACACTACAGGACTCCACGTTAAACCAAGCTCCCATCTGTGTCTGTTCTGGTGAACGTTAAAGATCCCACAGCGTAACTTCAAAGAGAGAAGAGTTTCTCTCCCTGAGGTCAGATAACATTAGCATTCACTTCATGGTTGTTTGCGGCGCTTGGTTGTGCGGAGATTGGCTGCACATTCACTGAAACTCCACAGTCACTACACTGTACAGAAACGTGCAGAGCTTTGACATGTTAGAGGTGTTGTATCAAACACATAGATTGTTTTTATTTTTTCTATTTCTCAGCCCAGGAATATCATGGGCTCTTACACTCAAAACCAACGTGAAACAGAGAGAGAATTGAGACTCCTGTGAGGGTGATCATTGTACAAGGCCCTCTCATGGTCTCCTGGAGTCACAGTCACAATGAACTAGTTTCACAGGAAAAGACTAAAGGAGAGGGTTTGACTGACAAATGACTGGGAGATGCCTCTACACTAACACTGAACGTGAAAACAGTTTGGAGCAGGAAGTGCTGTGGGGGAAAATGATTTCTAGACCGCAGTCTCAGATCTGGACCGAGAAGTTAAACTGTCCCAGTTGTCTGGATTTCTGATCCTGTTATCCTGGAGTGTGGCCATAATTTCGGTCGTTCCTGTATCACACTATGATGGGAAACCCAGGAGACAAACTCCTGTTCAGAATGTCGGCAGGTTATTGCCAACAGGAACCTCAAGCCCACTTGAGGGCTCTGGCCAGTCTGGCGGAGAAAGCTAGAGGTTTGAGCCTGGACCCAACAGAGACGGGAATTAAAAGTCACTGTGAGAAACACTGGGAGGAACTGAAGCTTTTCTGTGAAAGTGACAAGAAATTGCTGTGTTCAGTTTGTAGAGATGCGCAGGAACATAGAGATCACAGCTTCCTGCCCATTCACAAAGCTGCTGAAATCTTCAAGATAACAATGACCCTCACACGGGAGAAAATCTATTCCACTTGATATTTCCAAATTCAAACACTTTTAGTCTGTGTCCAGGATAAAGTGAAATCCTCCATAGATTATGCCCCACAGAGGAAAGCCGCTGCTGTACAAACAGAAACAAAAGATTTCACAAGTTAAGGTAAGTCAACAGGTGTGGCTGTTGATTTCGGGGCTCAGGCACAGATACACACAGTCTGGAGCAGAAAATCAAAGTCTGACTGTTAAACAGGTTAGTGATGTACTTATTATTTCTCTTTTACCATGTGTACACAGTGTGATGTCTGGGCTCAGTGTGTCTCTACAGTGTGTACACAGTGTGATGTCTGGGCTCAGTGTGTCTCTACAGTGTGTACACAGTGTGATGTCTGGGCTCAGTGTGTCTCTACAGTGCGTACACAGTGTGATGTCTGGGCTCAGTGTGACTCTACAGTGTGTACACAGTGTGATGTCTGGGCTCAGTGTGTCTCTACAGTGTGTACACAGTGTGATGTCTGGGCTCAGTGTGTCTCTACAGTGTGTACACGGTGTGATGGCTGATATTTTGCTGGAGCAGGCGAGGAGTCTGCACCACATCACGGCTGAGTTTGCTAAAATGCACCGGAGCCTGACTGACAGAGAGCAGCGGGTAATCGAGAACTCAGACGGCGAGAGGAGGAGATTTTACACAGAATGGAGCCAAATCTGCAAAGCATTCAGAGCAAATTAGAATCTATTCAACAAGTTACAGAAACAGATGGAAAAAGACACGCTCACCTTTCTGCGGATAAACAACAACAACAAGATTGCATTTATAGAGTGCCTTTCACGTCGAGAGGACGTCCCAAGGCGTTGGACAGTTGGGTCGAGATTAAACTATAATTAAGTTCAGTAAAAGTTGCACACAGTCTGGAGCAGAAAACCTAAGTGTGAGTGTTAAACTGATCAGTGATTTATTGATTATTTGGTACATTCTGATAGTAACTCTGCTGCTGTGACTTGGGACAGAACTGAACCCACATCAGTCACTCCCAGGACTTGCAGTGTTCCTGCAATGCCGATATCCCACTACACTTCCGTGTGGATATCCCGGGAATTAACATTGATTTATCTGTGTGAGAATGTGATCATTTTCCTTCTAATTGCAGTGTAATCCTGTTAGTGTTCTATTTACTGTATCTACAGGTGAGTGTGTAAGTGACTGAGTGTAAGTGACTGAGTTTTTCAAGATCCTCACCCTTGTCCCTGCACTCCTCTGCACCCTCCGACCTCTCTGACCTCCTCTCTCCTCAGCACAGTACCCATTCCTCCGGGTCTGGCCTCCTCCTTGTCCCCCGAGTCCTCGGCGGCCGTGCCTTCAGCCACTGTGCCCCGAGGCTCTGGAACTGCCTTCCTCACCCCCTTCGTCTCACTCCCTCCCTTCCCATTTTCAGGTCTCCTCTGTAAACCTTTCTTTTCGACTGCGCCTTTGGTCACCTTCAAACCAAATCAAATCAAATCAAACCCGGGTTGGTCGCAGGATCCGTTACTGTGAAGTGGAGGGTGCTATATAAATCCAAGTTGTTGTTGTTGTTGAGTGTGAGGGTGTGTGGGTCTATAAGTAGGTCACTCACTGAGTGTCTTTGGCTGTAACCACACACAACAACAAATTACATTTGTACACACATTGGGATTTCCCAAGGTGCTGATGTAGTTGTCATACATCTGAACCTTCGGCCTCTGGAAACCACACTGAGTGGCTAACGTTGCTGTAATAATGTCAGTAAACTCTGTACTGTAGAATTCTATTCTGTGTATCTGAGTTTACGATGATGTGGTGTCTCAGTGTGAGGTCACATCTGCCGGTGTTTGATTTCATCAAAGGTGCTCGGAAGAGAAGGTATGAAATGTTCTTTACAAAATATCCCAGAATTTAACACACAAACCAAACGCAATGCGTCATTTCACTATTTCAGGGTCAGTGATTACAGTTTGAATGTCGGTGTGTGAGGCGGAGCCGCCTGTGGGGTACACGGAGGGCACAGCTGGAGACAGACGATACACAGCATCAGCCCAGGTCCCCATTCTCACCCTGAAGCCGTGTCAATAGCCCGACATTCCCCTAAATCCCTACACAGTAAACATTGTTGGTGATGAAATGTCACTTCAGGGGCACAGCTGTAGAGCGCGTTTCCGTCTGCAGATGGCGCTGTGCGATCGTTCTCCCCACAGCCCCCGCAGCCGCACAGTGACACTGCCCTCTGCTGGCGGACTGGCGGCGGTGCACCATCAGAGCTGTTTTTCCTGACTCAGCAAAGCCCCTGTGAAGTGGATCTGTCACCAGCTCATACCCCCACCACTGCTCCTCACCCCTCACTCCACTGTGTGTTGTTTCTCTCTCTGTCTCTCAGCTCTGGCCTCCCTGACGCAGCCCATCCCGACCTCATCCTATCTGAGGACCTGACCAGCGTGAGAGACGGAGACAAATGGCAGCGGCAGCAGCTCCCCGACTCCCCGACTCCCCGACTCCCCGACTCCCCGACTCCCCGAAAAGGTTTGATGCCAGTGTCTGTGATCCGGGGTCTGAGAGCTTCACATCAGAGAGGTGCAGGTGGGCAACAAGATGGAGTGGATTGTTGGATTGGCCTGAGAGTCTGTCAACAGGAAAGGATGAACTACATGGTCACCAGACGGTGGGCTCTGGACTCTGGGGTTCTGGAACGGGGTCTATTACGCTCTGACCTCACCTCCTGCCACCGACCCATGAGAGAGAGAGACCCCTGAAGCTGGGCGCTTACCTGGACTTTCGAGGGGGGCAGATGTCATTTTACAATCCTGATAACATGTCTCATCGCCACACTTTCATCCACACTTCCACTGAGAGGCTTTATTCTTACTTTGCACACGGTTATAATTACGACAGGAAAAACTCTGAGCCGCTGAGAATCTGCCGCCTGACAATTTAATGTGGAGGAAAACCCTCAGCCAATAACTGTGTTTGGCTGATCCAAGTCCTGGCTGATCAGCACATTGTAACCTCCTGCCACACCATGTTATTGGGCTGTGGATTGATATCCACTTTGCTTGTGGTGTAACACAATTATTCCAGGGACAGGAGAATTCACTTCCTTCTCTGAGGTGTCATCATTGATATAGCTTTCCCTTAAATACATCTGTACTATTTGCCTCAACAACTCCTTGTGGTAGTATGTTCCACATTCCCACTACTCTCTGTGTCAGGAAATTTCTTCTACCTTCCCTATTTGATCTATTTGTGATTATTTTATATTGATGGCCCCTGGTTTTGGTCTCCCACAAGTGGAAACATCTTCCCTATGTCTACCCTATCAAAACCTTTCATCATTTTAAAGACCTCTATTAGGTCACCCCTTACTCTCTTCAAGAGAAAAGAGTCCAAGCATATTCAGCCTTTCCTGATAGGTATAACCTCTCAGTTCTGGGATCCTCCTTGTGAATCTCCTTTGCACCCTCTCCAGTGCCTCTACATCCCTTCTATAATATGGGGATCAGAACCACACACAGTATTCTAAGTGAGACTAACCAAGGTACAATAGAAGTTCACCATAACTTCCCTGCTTTTCATTTCTATCTCTCTAGAAATGAACTCCAATGCTTTTTTTATGGCCTTATTAACCTGCGTTGTTACTGTTAGTGAATTGTGTATGTGTACCCCTAGATCCCTTTGCTCCTCTATCCCATTTAGGTTTTTATTTTCCAGAATCTACGTGACTTCCTTATTCCTTCTCCCAAAATGCACCACCTCAAACTTTTCTACATTGAAATGCATTTGCCATTTAAATGCCCACTCAGCAGGTTTATTAATGTCTTGCTGTAATTTGTTGCCATCTTCTTCTGTATTAACTACTCCCCCCAATTTGGTCTCGTCGGCAAATTTTGAAATTGTACTGCTGATTCCCAAGTCCAAATCATCAATGTATATTGGGAACAACAGTGAGTCCCAATACCGATCCTTGTGGATCACCACTGCCCACCCCCTGCCAGTCTGAGTAGCTGCCCTTTACCCCTACTCTCTGTTTTCTGTTTCGTTGCTAACTTGCTATCCATTCTGTTATTTTCCTCCTGACTCCACATGCTCCGACCTTACTCATTAGTCTATTATGTGGGACCGTATCGAACGCCTTTTGGAAATCTAAATATATTACATCTACCGCATTACCCTTGTCAACTCTTTCTACCCCTTCACCCTTCACCTCTTTTTGTTTCCCCTTTCACCTGATTTTTTTAGTAGAAACACAGAGCTGATCTGACCTCCTTCCGATCTTGAAAATACACAGAAACATTTGATCCTTCGGTAAGAACGACAGAGAATGGGCTGAGACTGGGTCCAGGAATCAAACAGGTGTGTGTGGTACAACACCACGACCTGGTGCTTACTTGTGGTATCGCAGGTCAAAGAAAACTCACTTGTTTGAATCCTTGCATTTTCCACTTGTCTTCTATCTTCTATGCTAATAACGATGAAATTCTTGTTTGTCTGTCAAGAACGCAATAACTGATTGACGAGACATGATTTATACCTCATTGGAAAGGTCTTGCAAGGGGGAATGCCATAGGCATATTTTTCAGGGGTATTGTGACCTAAACAAGCTCATCGTACACATATGGACTCCCACAAGGAGTCCTCCTACAGGAGCTCTCCCACTGAGGCCTCCCAGCAGGAGTTCTCCCACAGGAATCCTCCCAAAGCATACAAGTTCAATAGCACATTTTCTTAATCTTAAGGGATAAAGATGCCTAAAAAGGGAAGAATCAATCCTTTCACGGACAAATAAAAATGCCAGGTGAAAGAGAAAAGGCCCATTAAATGAAACTGGTTGCGAGTGTAGCTGCAACGGGTACAGCTAGTTTACAATAATTGAAGAATATATTAATTTTAATATCCTTTATTTGTTTTTTGGGGTCAGCCCCAGTGTATGACACATGTGGAATCTTATCCCTGTGCCTAAGAGTCTCCAAACCAAACTGAGAATTCCCTGCATCCCACCAACACATGTAAATCCCAGAGATAGATTGTTGTAGTGGAACAACAATTCTATCCCCCACCCGTCCCTATCCCCAGAAACTGTGGAAATAACTGGGGACGTTTGCCCTGTCATATAACAGTATAACAGTGCACCCCCCCCCGCCCCCCCTTCAGATGGAGGGGCTCTGTATATTGTCATTGCTGGTTTGTGTTGGTTGTAATGTTGTGGAATGGCTCATAACACTGTGAACTGATTCAAGCAACGTCAAATTCTTTATTTGCTTACTGCAATAAGGGGGGAAGCATCCGTCAAAGACCTGAGTAGCATGACCCCCCCCCCCACCCCCGATTACAGACATTGGGTCTATTTTATACAAAAATCGTAAGTCTTGTGATAGTCACAATAACTCAATTAGACTGGTTACACATAACCTTTCCTAATGAGACAATGGTGTGAATCTAATTACATTGGTCAAAGTCCAACATTTCCAACTAAGATGACGGTGTGACTCGATCATTCTGGGAACATCCAAGTATCAGCTTAAAACCACAAGTTTGCACTATTCCATCCTGCATGACCAAGCGTACAACTGTCTAAACCGTCCAGTCACGTCATCTTGCAACATTCGTTGTTTGTTCAACTTATCTTTCTTGAACAGACCACAAGGCTATATACATGATTTCAGCTTAGAAACTCTAACTTCTACAGTAACAGGAATTGTGAGCTTCATATACTATGTTTTCAATTGATATATAAGAAAAATAATTCTTGCATTTGATACAGCACCTTATCATGTCTTTGAGACATCTCAAAGCGCATCATAGAATATACTGTAGAGTGAATTGACTGTATATTTTGTGGGTGAAACGCGGCAGCCGATTGCACACCGCAGCGTCTCACCAACAGTCGTGGATTGAGTGACCAAATTATTATTTTTTAAAAAAATTTAAGGAATTATTACCCGTGGAAAAGCGATCCACCCATCAACTTAGCAACTGTGTTCCGACTCACTGCTCGGCAAACAGGGGCGCGTGGAGTAAGGAAACTCGCCCAGGGTTTCGCTGCCCGGGAATCGAACCCGGATCCTCTCGCTTGCGAGGCGAGCGCTCTAACCACTGAGCTGCAGGACTCCAAATTATATATTCTGTATTTAAACATGTCTACGTCAACCGGTTATTGCATTTTTGGCGAACAGACCTACGCGGTGCGGTGTCTGAGCTGTGTTGGGATCGCTCTCTCTCTGGGCTCCTGGTGCTCAAGACAGTCTGAGTGGCCTTATGCTTCCCCCCTCCTTCCTGACACACTCACTCACACACCATCATATAATCTTTCCCCTCTTCGCCCCCCCAAAAAAACCCCTCCCTCACCTCCTCACTACCTTTGAGAGATATAGGGACTCGGCATATTTTTTGGTGGAGGGAGAGATTTAATTTTAAATATGTAGCATTGATTTTTTTTGGCCACTCTCTCCCTCCTTCACTCTCTCTGTCCCTCTCCCGATGTGTCTCCTTAGAAAAGTGTGTGATTTCACTGTCGCTTTTGGTTACAGAAAACTATGCATTGGGTACAGCTATTACCTGATATTTGGGGTCTTTTTTCTCACGCGGCTCATCAATGAAATATGCCCATGACACTCCCGCTCAGGACCTTC
>NW_024704745.1:324700-334700 GCF_018977255.1 Callorhinchus milii | reverse complement strand
AGAGACTGTCACTGTGAGAGAGAGAGAGACTGTCACTGTGTGAGAGAGAGAGAGACTGTCACTGTGTGAGAGAGAGAGACTGTCACTGTGAGAGAGAGAGAGAGAGACTGTCACTGTGAGAGAGAGAGAGAGAGAGAGACTGTCACTGTGAGAGAGAGAGAGAGACTGTCACTGTGTGAGAGAGAGAGAGAGAGACTGTCACTGTGAGAGAGAGAGAGAGAGACTGTCACTGTGAGAGAGAGAGAGACTGTCACTGTGAGAGAGAGAGAGAGAGAGACTGTCACTGTGAGAGAGAAGAGAGAGACTGTCACTGTGAGAGAGAGAGAGAGAGAGAATGTCACTGTGAGAGAGAGAGAGACTGTCACTGTGTGAGAGAAGAGAGAGAGAGACTGTCACTGTGAGAGAGAGAGAGAGAGACTGTCACTGTGAGAGAGAGAGAGAGAGAGAGACTGTCACTGTGAGAGAGAGAGAGAGAGACTGTCACTGTGTGAGAGAGAGAGAGAGACTGTCACTGTGTGTGAGAGAGAGAGAGACTGTCACTGTGAGAGAGAGAGAGAGAGAGAGACTGTCACTGTGTGAGAGAGAGAGAGAGAGACTGTCACTGTGAGAGAGAGAGAGAGAGAGACTGTCACTGTGAGAGAGAGAGAGAGAGAGAGACTGTCACTGTGAGAGAGAGAGAGACTGTCACTGTGTGTGAGAGAGAAAGAGACTGTCACTGTGTGTGAGAGAGAGAGAGAGACTGTCACAGAAGGTGTGTGAGAGAGAGAGAGAGAGAGACTGTCACTGTGTGTGAGAGAGAGAGAGACTGTCACTGTGTGAGAGAGAGAGAGAGAGAGACTGTCACTGTAAGAGAGAGAGAGAGAGACTGTCACTCTGTGAGAGAGAGAGACTGTCACTGTGTGAGAGAGAGACTGTCACTGTGTGAGAGAGAGAGAGAGAGACTGTCACTGTGTGAGAGAGAGAGAGAGAGAGGAGACTGTCACTGTGTGAGAGAGAGAGAGAGAGAGAGACTGTCATTGTGTGAGAGAGAGAGAGAGACTGTCACAGAGAGAGAGAGAGACTGTCATTGTGTGTGTGAGAGAGAGAGAGAGACTGTCACTGTGAGAGAGAGAGAGAGAGAGACTGTCACTGTGTGTGAGAGAGAGACTGTCACTGTGAGAGAGAGAGAGAGAGACTGTCACTGTGTGTGAGAGAGAGAGAGAGAGAGACTGTCACTGTGTGAGAGAGAGAGAGAGAGAGAGACTCACTGTGTGTGTGAGAGAGAGAGAGAGAGAGACTGTCACTGTGAGAGAGAGAGAGACTGTCACTGTGTGTGAGAGAGACTGTCACTGAGAGTGTGAGTGAGTGTGTGTGAGAGGTGTGTGAGAGAGAGTTACTGTCACTGTGTGTTAGGAAAGAATATTCCAGTAATAGACGGTCAGGGTTGGGGTGAGTGAGGACGTGTTACTGGAATATTCTTTCTATTGCTTCACTTTTGTCAGGAAATGTTGGTCCATTTCCAAGATGATTATAGTCAGACAGCAGAGTACCGCGGTCTCCCCCACTCCCACAAACGTCCATCCCTGTCACTGTATCTGTGTGAGAGAGAGAGACTGTCACTATGTATTATATACAGTGTGTGTGAGAGAGAGAGAGAGAGAGACTGTCACTGTGTGTGTGTGTGTGAGAGGGAGAGAATTGTCGCAGCAGAGTCCCCCCTCCCCCACCCAGTCCTGATCCCTCAGCCTGGAGTCTGGTGCTTGCCCGAAAACAAGCAGCCAGTGACAGTCAGTAGCTGGCACACCGTGACGGGCCGAGCCGAGCCGAGCCGAGCCGAGCCGAGAGATTGCTTCACACACTGAGATCAGAATGTTTTCTTCACACTCGGTTGCGCAATAGTGGAAAACACCAAAGGTCAGAGCGAGACCGGGTCAATTCAATATTTATTCACCTTGATTTTACAATGCCCTCACCAGCCTCCCCAGCGCCACCATTCCTCATATCCAATTCATTCAAAACTCCACCGCCCGTATCCTCACCCCCGCCCTCGCCCTCGCCAGGCTCCACTGGATCCCCATCACCCCCGCCCTCGCCAGGCTCCACTGGATCCCCATCACCCCGCCCTCGCCAGGCTCCACTGGATCCCCATCACCCCGCCCTCGCCAGGCTCCACTGGATCCCCATCACCCCCGCCCTCGCCAGGCTCCACTGGATCCCCATCACCCCCGCCCTCGCCAGGCTCCACTGGATCCCCATCACCCCCGCCCTCGCCAGGCTCCACTGGCTTCTAATTGCAGAACGGATCGTTTTCAAGATCTTCTCACTTACATACAAATCCCTTCGCCCCCTTCGACTTCCCTGCCGCTCTGACCTGCTGACAGCACACTCCTCTACCTACTGCCTCCGCTCGGCCTGCTCCGGCCTCCTGCATGTCCCTTGTCCCCTCAGTTCCACCATCAGCAGCCGTGCCTTCAGCCACTAGCTCTGGAATTCACTCCCTCAATCCCTTGACCTCATCAGCCTCTCCTGTCCACTGCCATTCCCATCCCCTTAAAAACAGGCATCATCAACCTCATCCTCAAAAAATCTTCCCTCAACCCATCTCTCGTCTCAAACTATCATCAATCTCCAACCTCCCTTTCCTTTCCAAGATCCTGTATTGAGTCATTGCTTCCCAGCTTTGCTCCTTCCTCTCCCGCCACTCCCTTCTTGAACCCCTCCAATCGGGTTTCCTTGCTGCCACAGCACAGAAACAGCCCTGGTCAAAGTGACAAATTACATTCTGTCCATCTGTGACCAGGGCTCCCTCTGCCTCCTCGCCTCCTTGACCTCTCTACTGCCTTCGACCACTCAATCCTCATCCACTGCCTCTCCTCTCACCTCAACCTTCATGGTCCTGTCCTTGCCTCATTTCACTCTTAACTTTCCGACCATCTCCACTTTGTCTCCACCAACGGCTGCTCCTCCAGCCCCTACATCTTCTCGTGCTGCGTTCCTCAGGGTTCTGTCCTTGGTCCTCTCCTCTTTAATATCCACATTGCACTCCTTATTGTCAAACAGGTTGATTTCAATATCCTCACACTCACATACAAATCATTTCACACCCTGGCACCTCCCTATCTCTCTGAACCGCTGACACCACACTCTATCCGCTGCCTCCGCTTGGCTGGTTCCGGCCTCCTACAGGTCCCTTGATCCCTTCCCCTCCACCATCAACGGCTCTCACATTCTCTTTTTCTCAATCACTGTTTCTCTCTCCCTCTCTTGGTGATGTTATCCATTGCGCAGCCATGGAGTTGCAGATGACATCAGCAACTGTACCTCTCTGCCTCCACCCTCAACTCCAGGACCATTGCTGTCCTGATGAACTGTAGAGCCAGTGCAGAGCCTCGATGTCTTGACTCTCAGCTTTCCTTAAACCCCACACCTGTGCTATGATCCATTCAACTTCACCCACCTCCACAACATTACCCGGCTCCACCTCTGCCTCTCCCCTCAGGCCATCGAGACCACATTCCAGATTCTCATCACATCCAGGCTCGACTATGATAACTCCCTCCTTGTCGGCCTCCCCAACTCTTCCCTCCACAGGCTGCAGATCATCCAGAACTCTGCTGCTCGTGTCCTCTACCGTAGCAGGTTCCGTGACCCCATCACCCCCACCCTCGTCCGGCTCCACTGGCTCCCCATCCCCCAGAGGATAGCATTTCAAATCCGCATCCTGACTTTTAAATCCCTCCACAGGTTTGTCAGAAAGAGACTTTACCCAATACAGGTGGTGTGAATTACAGATCATTTAATACCAGACACAATTCAAAAGTTAATGCTTTAATGCATATAATTATCATAATCGTTAAGTTACATTAAGGCAGTAAGGTTCATCAAATCTGCTGTTACCTGATTCCATTGGGGGAAATCACTGACCACCAGTGTTTCACAACTGTTCCTCCTATGATAATTCCAACCATTCTACAGTTACCTGTTCGTTTATACCCCAATTCACCTACTCCGACAGTTAATTGTCCTTCCTTGGCACCTTTAGGTCGTAAATTTCTTCCAGATCTGTTGGAACAGACCGGTTGGCACCAAATAATAATAATAATCCTTGCATTTGATATAACGCTTTTCACGTCTTCTCAAAGCTCAATTCACATAATAGACTGTAAAGTGTAGTGACTGTATATTTTGTGGGTGAAACACGGCAGCCAATTGCGCACAGCAGCATCCCACAAACAATCGTGAATTGAAATGACCAATTATTGTTTTTTGAGGGATTATTATTATCATGCGTGTGGAGTAAGGAAGCTTGCCCAAGGTTTCACGCTGCTGGATCTCTTGCTTACAAAGCGAGTGCTCTAACCACTGAGTTACAGGACTCCACGAGGTACACCAAAAAGTACATCAGTCAAGACAATGTCTTTCTAAGTGATTATAGATGCTTTTATCCAGACAATCACATGCTGTTTACTTGATGATATCAAACATTGTCATAGAACCCAAAACACAGACCTCAAAAGGAACTCTCACATTCCTTGAGATGAACCAAAATATCTATTGATTCGTTTATATAAACTGAGGTATTAAACAATGATTTTAGCAAGGAACTTACAGCCCCGCACTATTACTGCAACCTCCTAAATCCCTACTCTGCCCACACCACCATCAATGCATCTCCCCTCACTCTCTGGTTCTGCATTCCCGAGTCCCTTCACCTCATCTCCCTCAAAGTCCATCTCAAGACCTTCCTCTTTGACCGTGGTTCCATTTGATATAACAACAAGAAGATTGCATTTATAGAGCGCCTTTCACGTCGGGAGGACATCCCAAGGCGCTGGACAGTTGGGTCGAGACCCGAGCAGGGGGGAAATGGTCAGGGTGAGGGGAGGGAAGGGGAGCGAGGAAGGGGTAGGGAGTCGAGAGGGGAGCTGAAGGCACGGTTGAAGAGAATAATAATAATAGTTGCATTTGATATTGCGCCTTATCATGTCATTGAGACTTCTTAAAGCGTTTCACAGATTACAATGCAAAAGTAGATTTGTATAGCGCCTTTCACGTTAGGAGGATATACTGTAAAGTGTAATGACTGTGTATTTTGTGGGCTAAATGAGGCAACCAGTTGCACACAGAAGTATCGCACAAACAGTCGTGGATTGAGTGACTATTGTGTTGGAACATCACAGACCAATGTCTGGCTTGAACCCTGGTCTGACTGACCCAGAGCTGGAAGTGCAAATACCTGAGCCAAGATCACACACTGTCTCTTTGTTCAAACACAGACCTGGTTAAAGTGTAATCCACTGTGATGCTGAGTCAGGCTGTTTGTTCCCCTATCCTGTGCCAGAGGGTTCTTACCACACAGAGCTCTCGGGGAGTATATAACTCTGACTGTCAGACCCCTGACCAGCACTCGCTGACCACCACACGCACCATGAAGTTGCTCTCCCTGCTCTGTCTCTCCAGTATTTTCACTCTGGGGCTCGCCTTTCGGTAAGTTGCCTTTTGGAGTCCCGTGGCACAGTCGACAGAGCATCCTCCTCGCAAGTGAGAGGACCCGGGTTCAATTCCCGGGCAGGGCAAAGCTTCGTAAGTTTCCTTACTCCACATGCCTGTGTACCGAGCAGTAAGTAAGAACATGGTTGTTAGTCAATTGGTGGATTGTTTTCTTGGGGTAATAATCCCTTCAAAATAACAATAACTTAGTCACGCACTGTCCGGATCAGGTCACAAAGCTGCTTGGTTTCTGAGATGCCGTCTGTCCGCATAGTAGCTCCACAATCCCCATCCCCAACCACCAACCCCAAACTCCAATAATAATAATAATAATAATAATCCTTGCATTTGATATAGCGCTTTTCACGTCGGGAGGACGTCCCAAAGCGCTTCACAGAATGTACTGTAAAGTGAATTGACTGTATATTTGTGGGCGAACGCGGCAGCCAATTGCGCACAGCAATGTCCCACAAACAGTCGTAGATTGAAAATGACCAATTTTTATTATTGTTTTGGGTTTTGGAGGGATTATTATTAGGCTCTGTGTGGAGTAAGGAAACTTGCCCAAGGTTTCGCCCTCCCTGGAATTGAACTCAGGTCTCTCGCTTGCAAAGCGAGTGCTCTAACCACTGAGCTACAGGACTCCAACCCCCAACCCCAACCACCAACCCCAAACTCCAACCACCAACCCCAAACCCCAGCCTCAAACCCCAACCCCCAACTCCAAACCCCAACTCCAAACCCCAACCCCAGCCCCAAACCCCTGCCCCAAACCCCAGCCCCAATCTCCAACCCCAGCCGCAACACGCAACCGCAACCCCCAACCCCATCGTCCAAACCTCAGCACCAACCCCAACCACAACCATCAGCCTCAACTCCAACCCCAAAATCCCAGCCCCAAAACCCCAGCCCCAACTCCAACAACCAACCCCCAACCCAAACCCCCAACCTCAACCCACAACCCGAATCCCAACCCCAACCCACAACCCCAGCAACCAACCCCAACCCCCAACCCACAACCTGAATCCTAACTCACAACCCCAGCCCCCAACACAAGCCCCAATCCCAGCCCAACCCCAACCCCCTAACCCCAACCCCCAGCTCCAGCCCCCAATCCCCGTAGGCCTGACCCCAGCTCCAACCCCCAACCCCAAGCCCCAAACCCAACACCAGCCCCAACCCCAGCCCTAACTTCACTCCCAACCCCCAACCCCCGCCCCAAACCCAACACCAGCCCCAACCCCAGCCCTAACTTCACTCCCAACCCCCAACCCCCGCCCCAACCCCCAAAACCCAACCCCAGCTCCAAACCCAACCCCAGCCAACTCACAACTACTATCCCAACCCCAGTCCCAATCCCAAACCCCAGCCTCAACCCCCAACCCCAACCCCCAGCTCCAACTTAAACCCCCAACTCCCAACCCCAAACTTCAACCCCAACCTCCTGCCTCAGTGACTGTTATCTTTTCCTACAGGATTCATGGCTAAACCAGTCAGGAACCCGGGTGTCTTGTTTGACACTGAACTGTCCTTTCTCCCTCACATCCGCGCCATGACCGGCACTGCCTACCACCACCACCGCAACATTGCCAGACTCCGCCACTGCCTCACCCCTCAGGCTGCCCAAACCCTCACCTCAAGGCTCGATTACGGGAACTCCCTCCTCATTGGCCTTCCCAACTCTTCCCTTCACAAACTGTAGATCATCCCAAACTCTGCAGCTCGTGTACTCTCGTGCACCAGGGCTCCGCACCCCATCACTCCCGCCCTCGCCCGACTCCACTGGCTCCCCATCCCCCAGAGGATCGAGTTCAAGATCCTCGTCCTCACCTGTAAGGCCATCCATGGCCTCGCCCCCTCCTACCTCTCTGACCTGCTGACTCCCTACCAACCTGCCCACTCCCTCCATTCAGCGGGTTCCAGCCTGCTCCATGTCTCCCGCCCGACCCACCCTACCATCGGTGGCCGGGCTTTCAGCCTCTCTGCCCCCACACTCTGGAACTCCATCCCACGGTCCCTTCACCTCGCTTCCTCCCTTGCCTTCTTCAAGCCCGGTCTCAAGACCCTTCTCTTCGATTGTGCCTTCAGTTGCCCTCCCACATCTCTGCCTTCCCTCACCCCTACACCATCCCTCCCCCATACTCGGGTCCTGACCCGACTGTCCAGCGCCTTGGGACATCCTCCCGACGTGAAAGGCGCTCTATAAATATAGTTTTGTTGTTTTGTTACCTTTCTTAAAAATAGGAGTAACATCTGCCTTTCTCCAGTCCCCCGGCACCTCTCTAGTATTCAGTGAATTTTGAAAGATTTATGCCAGCGTTTCTGCAAGTTCCTCTCGTAGTTCCTTAAGGATCCTCGGATGCAATTTATCCAGCCCTGAGATTTATTTACCTTTAGCTTACATAGCTATTTGGAAACCTATGCTGGTAGTGATATGAATAGAGTCACAACTTTTCTCTATGACATCTCATTCTCTTTCCAGAACAGATAGGTTATCCGTCTCCTCCTTCATAAACACTGATGCAAAAAACTTATTTAGCACTTTTGCAGCCTTTGTCATGTTTTCTCCCAAATCCATCTTCAGTGGCCGTATTCCATTGCTTGCTTTTCTTTTACTCTTAATGTAACTAAAAAACGTTTTGTTATAATCCTTCACATCTCTTGCCATGTTCAATTCAAAATTTTCTTTGCCAATTTTTCCTTTATGATTGGCCCCGTCCAACCAGGCAGGGTTGCTTCACACCTTTGCTTCGTGCTCTCACATACAGTCTCTGTATTTCCCATACATACACTCTGTCTCTCACACACCCTCCCACATACTCCCCACCTCTCTCTCACACCCTCCTCTCTCAAACACATGCACCCTCTCTCTCTATCCCTCAAGCATGTACTCACACCTTTCCCTACACACACACACATTCTTCCAGTCATTCTTTTACATATTCTCTCTAAAAATCACTCTCTCACACACACACACACATCCTCTCTGACAGTCGCTCACTCTCACACACTCACTCCCTCAGTTACTCACTCACACACATACACTCTCTTATATACACACAATCTTACTCATTCACTCACACTCGCACACTCACATACACTCTCTCTCACACACACGTTCTCTCTCTCTCTCTCACACGCACTCACACACATTCTCTCTCACACTCACACAAACTCACACACACACAAACACACGCAGAGAAGGGACCACATTTCACTGTATCCTCAAGTTCTGGTTCCTCTGAAAGAGACTGGAGACTGTAATTTTCTGGACACAGAGATAAACAACAATCTCTTTGTAGCCAAACCGTGTGTACAAAAGCAGGTCTTTATACAAACCTTAAACATTGAACATCCCCATTCCCCCTCCCCCAAACCCAACCCTCCCTAAACCCTCCCAACCCCATCCACTGCGGCCAACACAACTCAGCATCTCACAAACTCATTGAAAGGCAGACACACTGGGCCCTCTTCACGTCATCCGCTCAGTGATAGGAGCAGTGACAGTCTGTACCCAGCCCAGGCCAGGCCAAAGCAGCCCAGGCCGGCCCAGCCCAGCTCAGGCTGGCCCACCCCAGGCTGACCCAGCCCAGCCCAACCCAGCCCAGCTCAGGCCAGGCCAGCCCAGCCCACCCCAGGCCAGGCCTTTCGTGGCTCACAGGTTTCAGCAAGTCACTGGCGCGGGCTCCTTCAGATCATCCACTGGTCTTGATCCTGATCAGCTCCCTCCATGTCCACCTGTAGATGACATCATCTTTGTCAGTCTCCCTGTGCTCTCACCCCAACACCCCCTGTGTCACACTGACACCTTCCCCCCTCTATGTCACATTGACACCTCCCCCTCTCCCTGTGGCACACCAACACCCCTCCCTCTGCCCCCCCATCCTCGCTCACACCTCGTTGATCTCCCCATCATCGGGTGACTCATTGTAGTCATTGATCTCGTCCATGTCCTGCATGTCCTCATCCTCTTCCGAGTCCTCGTCGCTGTCCTCGTCATCTTCATCATCCTCCTCTTCCTCATCATCATAGTTCTGCCACAGGGAGATCAGTAACAAACAGGTCACCATCAGCCCAGCTCTATCCCAGCCGACAGACCCTTCACTCGGTCCTGTCTATTTAGCTAATTATTGCTCCCTTCCTTGCCTCCTTCAAGGCACATCTCAAGCCCCTCCTCTTCAACCGTGCCTTCTATCCCTCCTATCCCCCACCCTGTCTGCCCCCCACACCTCTTGATCCCAACTGTCCAGCACCTTGGAGACCTCCTCCCAACATGAAAGGCGCTGTGTAAATGTCATGTTATTGTTATTTATTTTCTGTTGGGGGGATCAAGAACAAGGGGCATAATCTTAAAATTAGTGCTGGGCCATTTAGGAGTGAAATCAGGAGGCAGTTTTTCACCCAAAGGGTAGTGGGAATCTGGACCTCTCTCCCCCAAAAAGATTATGGCTGGATCCATTCACAATGTCCAGACTGAGGTGGATAGATGTTTGTTAGCTCAGGGTATCAAGGAAAACGGGGCAAGGGCAGA
>NW_024704745.1:279982-324675 GCF_018977255.1 Callorhinchus milii | reverse complement strand
GCCAGGTCTGGTTCAAAAAGGTTGCAGGACTTCGGTAACCTGCCCACACGTAGTCACCTGCCAGGTACACACACCAGAAGGTCAGCTCACCAATCACAGCTCACCAATCACTGCTCACCAATCACTGCTCACCAATCACAGCTCACTGCTCACCAATCACAGCTCACCAATCACAGCTCACCAATCACAGCTCACCAATCACAGCTCACTGCTCACCAATCACTGCTCACCAATCACAGCTCACCAATCACTGCTCACCAATCACAGCTCACTGCTCACCAATCACTGCTCACCAATCACAGCTCACTGCTCACCAATCACAGCTCACCAATCACAGCTCACCAATCACAGCTCACTGCTCACCAATCACTGCTCACCAATCACAGCTCACCAATCACTGCTCACCAATCACAGCTCACTGCTCACCAATCACTGCTCACCAATCACAGCTCACCAATCACTGCTCACCAATCACAGCTCACCAATCACTGCTCACCAATCACAGCTCACCAATCACTGCTCACCAATCACAGCCTGCCGTCACCTCAGTGCTCACCAATCACAGCTCACCAATCACTGCTCACCAATCACAGCTCACTGCTCACCAATCGCAGCTCACCAATCGCAGCTCACCAATCGCAGCTCACCAATCGCAGCTCACCAATCGCTGCTCACCAATCGCTGCTCACCAATCGCTGCTCACCAATCGCAGCTCACCAATCGCAGCTCACCAATCGCTGCTCACCAATCGCTGCTCACCAATCGCTGCTCACCAATCGCTGCTCACCAATCCCAGCTCACCAATCCCAGCTCACCAATCACTGCTCACCAATCGCAGCTCACCAATCGCAGCTCACCAATCGCAGCTCACCAATCGCAGCTCACCAATCACTGCTCACCAATCACTGCTCACCAATCACTGCTCACCAATCACTGCTCACCAATCACTGCTCACCAATCACTGCTCACCAATCACAGCTCACCAATCACAGCTCACCAATCACAGCTCACCAATCACAGCTCACCAATCACTGCTCACCAATCACAGCTCACCAATCACTGCTCACCAATCACTGCTCACCAATCACAGATCCTCAAAAGAAACTTTCTGCACAATTTACTAAAATCACAGCATCTGATAACAGCTTCAAACATCAACACATCTCTGAGCATTTCACAATCACACGCAAACACACACACAATCTCACACGCAACAATCTCACACACAATCCTATAATGTCTAATAATCTAACATACATACACACACAATCTAACAATCTCACATGCACACACACAGACTCCAGTCTTACCTCGCAAATAATAAATTATTCCCTGATGATCCAACGTGATTGCATCAAATCCTTCATCATTGCATCGGTCTGGGAGCCCTGGAACCAATCATAGGGAGTCCAGCAGAGAAAGAGGCAAACTGTTTCCATCATACTGATAATCCTTGTATTTGATACAGCACCTTATCACATCTTCGAGATGTCTCAAAGCTCTTCACAGATTATTTTATTATTTTTGGAGGAATTATTACTCCAGAAAAGTGACACACCAATCAACTAACAACCGGGTTCCTACTCACTGCTGGGAGGTAAGCAGAGGTGCGTAATGTAAGGAAACGTGCCCAACATTTCGCTCTGCCCAGGAATCAAACCCAGGTCTCTTGCTTGCGAAGCGAGCGCGCTAACCAGATACAGTACTCCACTGATTATCATTTAACCAGCAAGTAAGAATAAAAAGGGAATTAGTCTATTGTGCACACTGGGAGGCTGGGGTGTCAGGGTCCTCCAGCCATGCTAAATTAATTAAAAACTCCGCTACCCAGATACTCACCCGCATGAAACTCAGTACCCCCATCACACTAGGCCTGGCCAGACTCCACTGGCTCACAATCACTGAACGGATCGATTTCAAGATCCTCTCAGCTGTTTTCAAATCACTTAATTCCTTTGGACCTCCCTACCTATCCGACCTGCTTACCCCCTACTCCGCCTCTGCTCGGCTGCCCTCCTGTTTGTCCCTTGTGCCCTCCGCTCCACCAACAGTGGCCGTACCTTCTTGAACTCTCTCCCCCAATCCTTTCACCTTGACCCCTCCCTCTCCCCTGACTAGTTGTCAGTCTCTGCCACTGTGAAGCGCTCCAGGAGGATACCCCGTATAAAGGGCACTATACAAATGCAAGTTGTTGTTGCTGTTGTTGTTGAAGACCAGATAGCTGATGAGGAAGTCTGAGGCTCGGGGCAACAGCTGCTGAACGTGTTATCTGGAGTCTGAGTTTGTGAACTCACATTCATACATCCAGGCCTGGAATCACCTCGATTGGCTACAGAGAGTTTAATCTCGCAGATGCAGGTTAATCTGCGTATCTCCAACAGGTGGAACCATCGCTCAATGGGAAGGGATTTGTGCCCGAGCTGCAGACAGGAAGATGGTGGCAACTCTCTCACACACTTCATGCTGAGCTGGGTTTCTGGTACCTACCATCACCCAGTGAGGGTTCAAACCCACGCTTATCACTTCCCCAGGGAGTGAATAGGAATGCTGAGTATTAAGCGAATAACGAATAATAATAATAATAATAGTCCTTGCATTTGATATAGCATCTTATCACATCTTCGAGATGTCTCAAAGCGCTTCACAGGATATATTGTAAAGTGAATTAACTGTAATGCGCACCAATTGCACAGCAGTGTCCCACAAACAGTCTTGGATTGAATTTTTTTTGTATTTATTTTTAGAAGCATTATTACCTCAGAGAGTAATCAGTCAATTGACTAACAACCAGGTTCCTACTTACTGCTGGGTAAACAGAGGCGTGTGGAGTAAGGAAACTTACCCAAAGTTTTGTCCTGCCTGGGAATCAAACCAGGGACCCCTCAAGGGTTGTGAGCCAAGTATTCTAACCACTGAGCAAGTGTATCGATTTCATGGGAAGGAGAGGAGGCACAAAATGTCAAAGAGTGAGATGTGGGGTAAAAGTAAACTGACCGGTAAGGTTGGGGTGCTGGCTTCTCACATCCACCTCAGCACTATGTTTTTTGTGAGGTTGAGTGGCAGCCGTGGAGGCTGATGCTGCCAGCGCCCGAGGTGTGGAGGTGCTGGCGTGAGCCGATCAGGAGGGCCTCGGTCTTGCTGATGTTGAGTTGGAGGAAGTTGGCCCTCGTCCAGGACTTGATGTCGGACAGGCAGTCGGTCAGGACGCCAGTAGTCCTGGAGTTGAAGGTGGAGGCAGAGAGATAGAGTTGGGTGTCATCCGCATACATGTGGAAATTTACCCCATGTCAGCGGATGATGTCACCAAGAGGGAGCATGTAGAGGGTGAAGAGGAGGGGACTGAGGACAGAGTCCTGAGGAACACTGCATGAGAAGGTGCAGGGGCTGGAGGAGATGCTGTTGCTGTTTGCCGTGACGAAGTGGAGGCGGTGTGAAAGGTAGGACCTGAGCCAGTCAAGGACAGAGCCTTGAAGGTTGAGATGGGAGGAGAGGCGGTGGAGGAGGATTGAATGGTCCACGGTGTCAAAGGCGGCGGAGAGGTCGAGGAGGACGAGGAGGCAGAGGGAGCCCTGGTCACACATGGTCAGGATGTCGTTTGTGACCTTGACCAGAGCAGTTTCTGTGCTGTGGGCAGCACGGAAATCCTATTGGAGGGGTTCATGGAGGGAGTGGGAGGAGAGGAAAGCGAAGCTGGGAGGCAACGACTCTCTCAAGGACCTTGGACAGGAAGGGGAGGTGGGAGATGGGCCGGGAGCTGATAGCTGTGATGGGTCAAGGGAAGGTTTCTTCAAGGTGGGGGTAATAGTGGCTGTTTTGAGGCGGGTTAGGAACAGTGCCAGATGACAGTGAGAGGTTAATGATGTCGGTGAGCAGTGGGGCAAGAAGGTGGAGCTGGGATTTAAGAGAAGGGTGGGGATGGGGTCTAGGAAGCAGGTGGTGAACTTCATGGAGGATATGGTGGTGATGACAGAGGAGCGGGTGACAGGTTCAAAAGTGATCCAGGAAACTACAGACCAATAAGGTTGACATCCATTGTGGGTAAAATTATGGAGACTTATTAAGGATAAAATCATGGAGCATCTGGACAGCAATAAAATCATAAATGATAGCCAATATGGGTTTATGAAAGGAAGGTCATGCCAATCTAATTTACTGGTTTTCTTTGACAAGGGAACTTGATAAGGGTAAGGATAAGAATATTGTATATCTGGATTTCAGTAAGGCCTTTGATACAGTTCCTCTTAAGAGGCTGGCACTGAAAGTAAAGAAAGCGGGAATCAGTGGAGGTATATTACAATGGATATGCTTGGTTGACCAGAAGAACCAAGAGGTTGGTGGTACAGGGAATATCATCAGACTGGGAAAATGTTACCAGTGGAGTTCCATAAGGGTCGGTTTTGAGACCTCTTGTTTAATGTTTTTATAAATGATCTGGAACTAGGAATGTCAAGCACAGAGGCTAAGTTTGCTGATGAAGGTGGTAGACTGTGAAGCTGAACAAGATAGGTTACGAGGATTTGAATATACTTGGGAATTGGGCAGATCAGTGGCAGATGAAATTCATTGTGGAGAAATGTGACGTACTTCACATGGGGGCAAAAAATCCTGGAAGGGACTATTATTGGAACAGAAGAAAAATAATATGTATGGAAAATGAAAAGGACCTGGGGGTCCTGATTGACAATAAATTAAAGCCCTCCTAACAATACTCTGTGGCAGTGAGTAAAGCAAACCAGATGCTGGGATGTATCAAAAGATCAATAGCAGCTAAAATAGTGGGGTAATCCCGCCACTGTATAAATCATTGGTGAGATTGTATTTAGAGACTGTGTACAGTTCTGGTCATCGCAGGACAAAAAGGATACTGGAGAAATCGAGAAGATACAGAGGAGGGCAACCAAAATGATTGAGGGAATGGACTATGAGGAGCGACTGAGTAAATTGGGTATGTTCACGCTGGGAAAGAGAAGATTGAGAGGCGACATGATTGATGTCTTTAAGACTCTAAAGGGGCAAAACAATATAGATCATGTCGGGCTGCTTCAACTTGTTCAGAATAATAGAACCAGAGGCCACGGCCTGTGATTGAAGGCGGATAAATTCAGAACAAATCTATTCACACACTTGATGAGCGAATAGTGAGACGGTTGAAGCAGGAAATGTTGATTCTTTCAAACACAGATTAAATAGTTTCAGGAAATAACATTATGGGGGTGCAAGCGACCATCAGAAACGTGGAAGGCGAACAGGATGGACATTGGTCTTTTTTCGTCTAGCATTTCTTATGCTCTGATGTTTTTACTAGCAGTACCCTTCACTTACAACCAGGATCCAATAGGGAAAGTAGATTGTCACACAGACAGACAGACACACATGGACATTTTGTCTTTATACTCAGCTGGAAGGACTCCTGTGGGAGGACTCCTTTAATATACTTTCTCTCACGGTCTCTGTTTCACAGAGTGAAATTAGTGCCTGGAGCTGAGCAACATTCTGACCAGACCAACATGCACAAGCATTCACAAGCAACTTCATTCAATAAACAGCACATTCCTCAAATCCTCTCCTCACGATGTATTTCTCCTGCCAATGCTCCAGTGCAACAGCAACAACTTGCAATTATATAGCCCTCTTCATGCGGGACAGCCTCTCGGAGTGCTTCGTGCAGTGCTGTGTGAGAGCTGGGTTGTTGGATGGTTCCGTCTTTTGGTTTTGTCACGATTGATCGTCTACAGATGAGACACTATAAGCTGATGTCTCGCCTGTGACTCGCCATACGTTTGTTGCAGAGTATAGATCTATCTCTCTGAACGGAGTGTGATTTTCTGTGTGCTTTCCTCTGTTGCTTCATAATTGCAGAATACGATGCATACCTCATATTTTGAGGCTTAATTATAGCATGTTTTAATATAGCTCATGAACGACAGGAGAACCCCCTAAAAGATATGCCCATGATACTGCCAGATACACAACCTTTCCGATGAGGTATAAATCATTCTACGTCAATCGGTTATTTTGTTATTTTCTGACATACACACAGACAGACAGACATTTCATCTTTATTAATATAGGTAAGAAGGTGTGTGAGAGACAGGCGGAGAGGATGTGTGTGCGCGCACCTTATCACATCTTCGAGACATCTCAAAGTGCTTCACAGAATATACTGTAAAGTGAATTGACTGAATTTTGTGGATGAAATGCGGCAGCCAATTGCTCACAGAAGTGTACCACAAACAGTTGTGGACTGAGTGACTTAATTTTTTTTTAAGGGATTATTATCCCTGGAAAGCGATCTGCCAACCAACTAACAACTGGGTTTCTTCTTACTGCGAGGCAAACAGACGCGTAATGTAAGTAAACTTGACCAACATTTTGCCTTGGAACCCAACAACAACAACAAAATGACATTTATAGAGCGCCTTTCATGTCGGGAGGACGTCCCAAAATGCTGAACAATCAGGGTCGGGGCCTGAGCATGGGGGAGGGGTGGTATAGGGGTGAGGGAAGGCAGAGAGGTGGGACGGAGACCAAAGGCACGGTTGAAGAGAAGGGTCTTGAGACCGGCCTTGAAGGAGGTGAGGGAGACGCGAGGCCAAGGGACCATGGGATGGAGTTCCAGAGTGTGGGGGCAGAGAGGCTGAAAGCCCGGCCACCGATGGTAGGGCGGGTTGGGCGGGAGATATGGAGCAGCCGGAGCCCACTGGACGGAGGGAGTGGGCAGGTTGGTAGGGAGACAGCAGGTCAGAGAGGGAGGAGGGGGCGAGGCCATCGATGGCCTTAAAGGTGAGGACGAGGATCTTGAACTCGATCCTCTGGGGGATGGAGAGCCAGGTTTTCTTGCTTGAGAGTCAAGTGCTGTAACCACAGAGCTACAGGGCTCTGCAGAGATACAGAGACAGGCTGTGTGTGTGAAAGGCTGTTTGTGAGAGAGGTGTGGAGGGTGTGCGGGAAGTTGTCTGTCAGACATCAAGTCCTGGATGAGAGCTAACTTTCTTCAGTTGTACGTCAACAAGACCGAGGCTCCTGATTGGCTCCGTCAGCGCCTCCACACCTCAGACACTGACAGCATCACCATCCCCGGGCCACCCCCGCCCTCCCTCCGCCAGTCCAGAGCCTTGGGGTCTTGTTTGACCCTCAACTATCCTTCCTACCCCACATCCGCGCCATGTCCCGCTCTGCCTTCCCCACCTCTGCAACATCACCGGCTCCGCCACTGTCTCCCACCGCAGCCCCCGAGACCCTCACACACACCTCCACCACAACCTGCGCCAACGTGGTCCCCCCCATCTCCTCCCTCCACGGGCTGCCGGTCATCCAGAACTCCGCAGCTCGTGTCCTCTCCCGCACCGGCTCCGCGACGCCATCACCGCCATCCTCGCCCGACTCCACTGGCTTCCATCACACAGAGGATACTGGTCCTCACCTTCAAAACCCTCCATGGTCTTGCTCCCCCCGACCTCTGTCACCTCCTAACCCCCCCTACCATCCTTCACGTCTCCCGCCTCTCTCGCCCCACCATTGGGGGGGCCTTCTGCCACTCTGCCCCCACCCTCTGGAACTCCATCCCGCAGTCCCTCCATCTCACCCCCTGCCTCACCTCCTTCAAGACCCATCTCAAGACCCTCCTCTTTGACCGTGCTTTCGATCTCCCTATTAACCCCCGCCCTCCACCCTCCTTGACCCTGACCCTCAGCTCGGATCTGAAACTCTATCCAGCGCCTTGGGACAGCCTCCCGGTGTGAAAGGCGCTATACAAATGTAATTTGTAATATGAGAGACGGTGCGTGTGTGTGAGGTGGTGTGTGTGTGTGTGTGAGAGGTGGTGTGTATGTGTGTGAGACGGTATGTGTGTGTATGTGAGAGAGGCGGTGTGTATGTGTGAGAGACAATGTGTGCATGTGTGCATGAGATGTGTGTGTGAGAGATGGTGTGTGTGAGGTGTGTGTGAGAGATGGTGTGTGTGTGTGAGATGTGTGTGTGAGAGATGGTGTGTGTGTGAGAGGTGTGTGTGTGAGAGGTGGTGTGCGCGTGTGTGAGAGGTGGGACAGTATGAGAACTATGGAGGAGAGGGGAAGGGAAGACAGGACAGAAACTGATGAGATGCTGAGCTGTCTCTTGGGGGCTGCGTTACCAGCACTCTCTCTCTCTTCCCTCAGAATGAAACATTAACAAGTAAAATGTGTGTCAGCACATTTCACACCAGATAACTGTGAGCAAAACACTTTGTTATAAACAACTGGTAATAAGTGGTCAAGGTCGGAACATTGAGATAGTAGTGAGCCAGGCACGGAGCCTGCGACAGCACGGTGGGAGCTCGCTGGAGAGGGTAAAGACAAGGACACAATCTTACACAAGAGAGACATTAATCCTATAATCCTTGCATTTGATACAGCGCCTCATCATGTCTTTAAGACGACTCAAAGCACTTCACAGAATAAACTATAAAGTGTATTGACTGTATATTTTGTGAGCAAAACGCAGCAGCCAATTGCACACAGCAGCGTCCCCACAAACGGTCGTGGATTAAAAGAACCAAATTATTTTAAATTTTTTTGAAGGGATTATTACTCCTGGAAAAGTAATCCTCCAATCGACTAACAACTGGATTCTTATTTACTGCCGGGTAAACAGAGATGTGTGGAATAAGGAAACTACAGTTTCTCCCTGCCCGGGAATCAAACCCGGATCCTCTCGTTTGTGAGGCGAACGCACTAACCACTGAGCTTGGACTCCACAATATAGCGCTCCTCACACTGAGTAGCGTCCTAGTGCACGCCCCTCACCAGTCCAACTGACCTAATCTCACTGCCCCATCCCTAATCCAACCCCACTTTCCCTCATTCCCACTCCCCACCATAACCTTTGTGATGTTGAAGATCTCAATCTTAACCTCAGCTCCAGTGGGAAAAGCTTGTTAGGTGGAGTTCTGGAGCTCAGTGGTTAGAGCACTCGCCTCACAAGCCAGAGGACCTTGGTTCGATTCCCGGGCAGGGCGAAACGATGGTCAAGTTTCCTTACTTCACACGCCTTTGTTTACTTAGCAGTAAGTAGGAACCTGTTGTTAGTCGATTGGCGGATCACTTTCTGGGGGTAATAATTCCTCCAAAAAAACGTGGTCACTCAATCTACGACTGTTTATGGGAACTGCTGTGTTTCACCCACAAAATATACACTTTACAGTATACCTTGGTGTAAGGATTATTATTGTGGAGTCCTGTAGCTCAGTGGTTAGAGCACTCGCTTTGCAAGTGAGAGACCTGAGTTCAATTCCAGGCAGAGGGCGAAACCTTGGGCAAGTTTCCTTACTCCACACAGAGCCTAATAATAATCCCTCCCAAACCAAAAACAATAATAAATTGGTCATTTTCAATCTACGACTGTTTGTGGGACATTGCTGTGCGCAATTGGCTGCCGCGTTCGCCCACAAATATACAGTCAATTCACTTTACAGTGTGTTCTGTGAAGCGCTTTGGGACGTCTATAACACGTGAAAATCAAATGCAAGGATTATTATTGTTATTATTATTATTATTAAATCTTTGTAATTGAGATGCTCTCAGGAGACGGCAGGCAAAGTCCAGGCTCTGGGGATAGTTATTAACTGATACAATCAAGTCATCAAAATATCTCAAAGTGCTTCATGGAATTAACTGTTAAGTATAATAACCGTTTTGTAGGCGAACATGGCAACCAGTTTGCTTACAGCAATGTCCCATAAATAGCCAAGAAATAACTGGGCAGTTATTGGACAGTTATCTCGGGGATTGTTGGCCAGGACACTGGGAGAGAGAGACTCTCTTCTCTTTTGGAATGGCGCTAAGGGATCTTTAATGTCCACCTGAACAAAGTTCCCTCTACACTGTGAGTCCACTCTCCCAGGTCAGGGTTAGACACACCGAAGTTCCCTCTACACTGTGAGTCCACGCTCCCAGGTCAGGGTTAGAGACACAGTAAAGCTCCTCTACACTGTGTGTCCACACCCCCAGGTCAGTGTCAGTGTGGGTCAGAGACAGTAAATCTCTATCCCACAGTGACGATGCTCTGCAGTTACATAAGCATTTGAAAGGTTGATCTTCCACATCTATAAATCGTTTTATGATTGATGGCAGTTCAGAAGGCCAAAGATTGCGTGTTATGGAGCCTTTCTCTGCACTGTGCCCTGGGGGGAAGCACTTTATCAGGCTGACATTGCACCTTATCATGTCATCGAGACAGCTCAAAGTGCTTCACAGAATTCACTGTAAAGTGTAGTTACTGACTGCTAATTTGTAAGCAAATTCGGCAGTCAATTTGTGCTCTGAAAATTCAGTAACTACTGCACCACGGTAGTTTGAGATTGTGTTGGGCCCGAAATTAAATGCAAGACTAAAGGGGAAAGGGGAGGCAATCGGGCTCTCCTTAGAGCTGAACTGGCTCCAAGGTGACCTGCCTGACAATGAAATATCGGAATCCACCCAACCCTCTGTGCCGGTCTCCAGTCCGATTCCTGAGCCGGGAGGGGCCGCAGGACTCCAGGGCACTCGCTGCTGATGGCAGCACAGCCCGGCCGGGCTCATCAGCAGGACCTGGAAGGGCCGAGCGGTCACCGGGGACAGGGAGACATCCCACTCGGCTCCTGTTAACCCCACAGCCACAGCCCAAACGGGTAGGGTGGTCCTCGCTGGACAAGCAGCAGGAAAGCTTGCCAGACAGTGATAGCATTGGCAAGCTTAGTGGTTTTAGTTGGTTAGACTCCAGCAGTTACTCCAATGTACACTCTGGGCTCCTCCTAAGCCTTTGCTCTTGCCAACTTGCGCCTAATACTCTCTGGAATTAAGTAAGCAGGATTCATCCCTCAAAGAAGAGAGAGAAAGAGTGCACATTCCTGCCTCTGTCTGTCTTTCTGTCTATATATGTCTCTCTCTGTTCATCTCCCTGTGACTGTGTGTGTACGTGTATTATGTGTGTACATGTGTACGTGTGTTTGACCGTACTTGTGCACGTGTCTGTGTGTACGTGTCTGTACATGTGCACATGCGCGCGTGTCCACATGCGTGTGTACCTGTGTGTGTACATATGTGCCTGTGTGTATATGTGTCTGTGTGCACATGTTTGTGTGTACGTGTCTGCGTGTGTGTACATATGTATACATGTGTGTGTCTATGTGTTTTTGTGTGTATATGTGTGTGTGTGTATGTATGCATCTGTATGTGTGGGTGTATGTATATGTGTGTGTATGTGGGTGGGTGTGAGGGTGTATGTGGCTGTGTGTGTATGTAGGTGTGTGTGTATGTGTGTGTGTGGTGTGTATGTGTGTGTGTATGTATGTGTATCTGTGTGTGTGTATGTGTGTGTATCTGGGGTGTGTGAGTGTATGTAGGTGTGTGGGTGTGTGTGGGGGGTTGTTTGGGGTGTGTGTGCGTGGGAGGGGTGTGTGTGTGGGTGTGTGTGTGGGTAAGTGTGTGTGGGTTTGTGTGGCTGTATGTGGGGTTTGGGTGTGTGGGTGAATGTAGGTCTCTGTGTATGGGTGTGTGTGTGCGTTGGGGTGTGTGTGTGTGGGGGGGACTGTGTGTGGGGTGGGGTGTGTGTGGGTGGACTGTGTATTTGTGGGGTGCGCGAGCAAGTGTGTGGGGGTGGGTGGGGGGCTGTGTGGGTGTGTGTGTGGGGGGGGTCTGGAGGGGTTGTGTGTGGGGGTGTGTGGGGGGGGCGGGAGGGGTGTGGGTGGGTGGGGTGTGTGTGGGTGGGGGGGGGTTGGGGGGGGTGTGTGTGGGGCGGGTGTGTGGTGGTTGTGTGGGGGGGGAGTGTGTGGGGTGTGTGTGGGGCGCGGTGGTGTGGGGGGTGTGGGTGTGTGTGTGGGGGGTGTGGGTTTGGGGGTGTGTGGGGGCTGTTTGGGGGGGTGTTTGCAGGTGGGTGTTTGGAGCGGGGGGATGTTTGGGGGGAGGTGTGTTTGTGGGGGGTGTTTGGGGGGTGGTGTGTTTGAAGGGGGGGTGTGTTGGGGGGGTGTTTGGAGGGAGGGGGTGTTTGGGGGGTTGGAGCGGGGGGTGTTTGGTGGGGGTGTGTTTGAAGGGGGGGTTGTTTGGAGGGGGGGGTGTGTTTGGGTGTGTGTGTTTGGAGGGGGTGGGGGTGGGGGTGTTTGGGGGGATGTTTGGAGGGGGTGTGTGTTTGGGGTGTATGTGTTTGGAGGGCGGGGGAGTGTTTGGGGGGGTATTTGGGTGTGTGTGGGGGCGGGTATGTGGGGGTGTGTGTGTTGGAGGGGGTGTGTGTGGGGTGTGTGTGTGTGCAGGGGGGGGATGTGGGTGTGGGGTGGGGTGTGTGTGTGGGGGCCTGGGTGTGGGTGTGTGTGTGGGGGGGGGGTGGGGGGTGTGTGTGGGGGGTTGTGGGGTGTGTGTGTGAGGGGCTGTTTGGGGGGCGTGGGTGGGGGCGGGTATGTGGGTATGTGTGTTGGAGGGCGTGTGTGTGGGCGTGTGTGTGTGGGGGGGGAGGGGTGGGTGTGGGACGGGGTGTGTGTAGGGGGGGCTAGGTGTGGGTGTGTGTGGGGGGGGCTGGGTGGGGGGTGTGTGTGTTTGGGGGGGTGGGTGTGGGGTGTGTGTGGGCGGGGTGGGTGTGTGAGGGTGTGTGGGGTGTGTGTGTGAGGGGCTGTTTGTGGGGGGTGTTTGGTGTGGGTGGTGTTTGGTGTGGGAGGGGTGGGGGTGTTTGTGGGGGTTATGAGTGAGGTGTTTGGGGGGGGGTGTTTGGAAGGGTGGGGTGTTTGGGGGGTGGTGTGTTTGAAGGGGGGGTGTTTGGGCGCGGTGAGTTTGGAGGGGTGTGTGTTGGAGGGGGTGTGTGTTTTGGGGTGTGTGTGTTTGGAGGGGGGTGTGTGTTGGGTGGGTGTTTGGAGGGGTTGGTGTGTTTGGATGGGGTGTGTGGGGTTGTGTGTGTGTTTGGGGGTGTGTGTGTTTGGGGGGGGAGTGTGTGGGGTGGGTGTTTGGAAGGGGGGTGGGTTTAGGGGTGTGTGTATTTAGGGGGGATGTTTGGAACGGGGTGTGTGTTTGAAGGGGGGTGTTTGGGGGTTGTGTTTGGGGTGAGTGTTTGCGGGTGGCGTTTGGGGGGGGTGTTTGAGGGGGGATGTTTGGGGGGGGTGTTTGAGTGTGTGTGTGTGTGTTTGGGGGGGTGTGTGTTTGGGGGTGTGTGTTTGGGGGGGTGTTTGGGGGGTCGCGTTTGAGGGGGGTGTTTGGGGGGGTGTTTGAGTGTGTGTGTGTTTGGGGGGGTGTTTGGGGATGTGTGTTTGGGGGGTGCATTTGGGGGGTGTATGTTTGGGGGTGTGTGTTTGGGGGGGTGTTTGGGGTGTGTGTTTAGGTTGTGTGTTTGGGGGTGTGTGTTTGGGGTGTGTGTTTGGAGAGGGGGTGTTTTGGGGTGTGTGTTTGGGGGGTGTGGTTGGGTTGTGTGTTTGGAGAGGGGGTGTGTTTGGGGGGTGTGTTTGGGTTGTGTGTTTGGAGAGGGGCTGTGTTTGGGGGTGTGTGTTTGTGGGTGTGTGTGTTGGGTTGTGTGTTTGGAGAGGGGGTGTGTTTGGGGGTGTGTGTTTGGGGGTGTGTGTTTGGAGAGGGGGTGTGTTTGGAGAGGGGGTGTGTTTTGGGGTGTGTGTTTGGGGGTGTGTTTGGGGGTGTGTGTTTGTGTTGTGTGTTTGGAGAGGGGATGTGTTTGGGTTATGTGTTTGGGGGTGTGTGTTTGGGTTGTGTGTTTGGAGAGGGGGTGTGTTTGAGGGGGTCTGTTTGGAGAGGGGGTGTGTTTGGGGGGGTGTTTGGAGAGGGGGTGTTTGGGGGTGTGTGTTTGGGGTGTGTTTGGAGAGGGGGTGTGTTTGGGGAGGTGTTTGGAGAGGGGGGGTGTTTGGGGTTATGTTTGGAGAGGGGGTGTGTTTGAGAGGGTGTGTTTGGAGGGGGTGTGTTTGAGGGTGTGTGTTTGGGGGTGTGTTTGAGTGGGTGTGTTTGGGGGGGTGTTTGGAGAGGGGGTGTGTTTGAGGGGGTGTGTTTGGGGGGGTGTTTGGAGAGGGGGTGTATTTGGGGTGTGTTTGGAGAGGGGGTGTGTTTGGGGGTGTGTTTGGAGAGGGGGTGTGTTTGGAGAGGGGGTGTGTTTGGGGGTGTGTTTGGAGAGCGGGTGTGTTTGGGGGTGTGATTGGAGAGGGGGTGTGTTTGGGGGTGTGTTTGGAGAGGGGGGGTGTTTGGAGAGGGGGTGTGTTTGGGGGTATGTTTGGAGAGGGAGGGTGTTTGGAGAGGGGGTGTGTTTGGGGGTGTGTGTTTGAGGGGCTGTGTTTGGGGGTGTGTTTGGAGAGGGGATGTGTTTGAGGGTGTGTGTTTAGGTGTGTGTGTTTGAGGGTGTGTGTTTGGGGGTGTGTTTGAGGGTGTGTGTTTGGGGGGTGGTGTTTGAGGGGGTGTGTTTGGGGGTGTGTGTTTGAGGGGGTGTGTTTGGGGGGGTGTTTGGAGAGGGGGGGTGTTTGGGGGTGTGTGTTTGGGGTGTGTTTGGAGAGGGGGTGTGTTTGGGGAGGTGTTTGGAGAGGGGGGGTGTTTGGGAGTGTGTGTTTGGGGGTGTGTTTGGAGAGGGGGTGTGTTTGGGGTTATGTTTGGAGAGGGGGTGTGTTTGAGAGGGTGTGTTTGGAGGGGGTGTGTTTGAGGGGGTGTGTTTGGGGGTGTGTTTGAGTGGGTGTGTTTGGAGAGGGGGTGTGTTTGGAGAGGGGGTGTGTTTGGGGGGGTGTGTTTGGGAGTGTGTTTGGAGAGGGTGTGTATTTGGGGTGTGTTTGGAGAGGGGGTGTGTTGGAGAGGGGGTGTGTTTGGAGAGGGGGTGTGTTTGGAGAGGGGGTGTGTTTGGAGAGGGGGTGTGTTTGGGGGTGTGTTTGGAGAGGGGGTGTGTTTGGGGGTGTGATTGGAGAGGGGGTGTGTTTGGGGGTGTGTTTGGAGAGAGGGTGTGTTTGGGGGTGTGTTTGGAGAGGGGGTGTGTTTGGGAGTGTGTTTCGAGAGGGGGTGTGTTTGGGGTGTGTTTGGAGAGGGATGTGTTTGGAGAGGGGTGTGTTTGGAGAGGGGGTGTGTTTGGAGAGGGGGTGTGTTTGGGGGTGTGTTTGGAGAGGGGGGGGTGTTTGGAGAGGGGTGTGTTTGGAGAGGGGCTGTGTTTGGGGGTGTGTTTGGAGAGAGGGTGTGTTTGGGGGTGTGTTTGGAGAGGGGGTGTGTTTGGGGGTGTGTTTCGAGAGGGGAGGTGTTTGGGGGGTGTTTGGAGAGGGGGTGTGTTTGGGGTGTGTTTGGAGAGGGGGTGTGTTTGGGGGTGTGTTTGAAGAGGGGGTGTGTTTGGGGGTGTGTTGGAGAGGGGGTGTGTTTGGGGGTGTGTTTGGAGAGGGGGTGTGTTTGGGGGTGTGTTTGGAGAGGGGGTGTGTTTGGGGTGTGTTTGGAGAGGGGGTGTGTTGGGGGTGTGTTTGGAGAGGGGGTGTGTTTGGGGGTGTGTTTGGAGAGGGGGTGTGTTTGGGGGTGTGTTTGGAGAGGGGGTGTGTTTGGAGAGGGGGTGTGTTTGGAGGGGGTCAGTTTGGAGAGGGGGTGTGTTTGGAGAGGAGGTGTGTTTGGAGAGGGGGTGTGTTTGGAGAGGGGTGTGTTTGGGGGAGTGTTTGGAGAGGGGGTGTGTTTGGGGGTGTGTTTGGAGAGGGGGTGTGTTTGGAGAGGAGGTGTGTTTGGAGAGGGGGTGTGTTTGGAGAGGGGGTGTGTTTGGAGGAGTGTTTTAGAGGGGTGTGTTTGGGGGTGTGTTTGGAGAGGGGGTGTGTTTGGGGGTGTGTTTGGAGAGGGGGTGTGTTTGGGGGTGTGTTTGGAGAGGGGGTGTGTTTGGAGAGGAGGTGTGTTTGGAGAGGGGGTGTGTTTGGAGAGGGGGTGTGTTTGGGGAGTGTTTGGAGAGGGGGTGTGTTTGGGGGTGTGTTTGGAGAGGGGGTGTGTTTGGGGGTGTGTTTGGAGAGGGGGTGTGTTTGGGGTGTGTTTGGAGAGGGGGTGTGTTTGGAGAGGGGTGTGTTTTGGGGGTGTGTTTGGAGAGGGGGTGTGTTTGGGGGTGTGTTTGGAGAGGGGTGTGTTTGGGGGTGTGTTTGGAGAGGGGGTGTGTTTGGGGTGTGTTTGGAGAGGGGGTGTGTTTGGGGGGGTGTTTGGAGAGGGGGTGTGTTTGGGGGTGTGTTTGGAGAGGGGGTGTGTTTGGGGGTGTGTTTGGAGAAGGGGTGTGTTTGGGGGTGTGTTTGGAGAGGGGGTGTGTTTGGGGGTGTGTTTGGAGAGGGGGTGTGTTTGGGGGGGTGTTTGGAGAGGGGGTGTGTTTGGGGTGTGTTTGGAGAGGGGGTGTGTTTGGGGGTGTGTTTGGAGAGGGGGGTGTTTGTGTTTGGAGGGGTGTGTTTGGAGAGGGGGTGTGTTTGGGGGTGTGTTTGGAGAGGGGTGTGTTTGGGGTGTGTTTGGAGAGGGGTGTGTTTGGGGGTGTGTTTGGAGAGGGGGTGTGTTTGGGGGTGTGTTTGGAGAGGGGGTGTGTTTGGGGTGTGTTTGGAGAGGGGGTGTGTTTGGGGGTGTGTTTGGAGAGGGTGTGTTTGGGGGTGTGTTTGGAGAGGGGGTGTGTTTGGGGGTGTGTTTGGAGAGGGGGTGTGTTTGGGGGTGTGTTTGGAGAGGGGATCTGTGGAGGTGTTTCTATATTTGTTTCACAAAATAACTACAATTCCCAGAGTGCTTTGCGTCTGCACATGCGCACTGGGAGGAGTCGGGCTCATGAGCAGCACGTGGGGCTCTGGAGAGTCCGGAATAGCCACAGACACAGGTACAGACACTGGTACAGACACAGACACAGGTACAGACACTGGTACAGACACAGACACTGGTACAGACACTGGTACAGACACTGGTACAGACACAGACACTGGTACAGACACTGGTACAGACACAGACACTGGTACAGACACTGGTACAGACACTGGTACAGACACAGACACTGGTACAGACACTGGTACAGACACAGGTACAGACACAGACACTGGTACAGACACAGACACAGGTACAGACACTGGTACAGACACAGACACTGGTACAGACACTGGTACAGACACAGGTACAGACACAGACACTGGTACAGACACTGGTACAGACACAGGTACAGACACAGACATTGGTACAGACACAGGTACAGACACTGGTACAGACACAGACACTGGTACAGACACAGACACTGGTACAGACACAGGTACAGACACAGACACTGGTACAGACACTGGTACAGACACAGACACAGGTACAGACACTGGTACAGACACAGACACTGGTACAGACACAGACACTGGTACAGACACAGGTACAGACACAGGTACAGACACTGGTACAGATACAGACATTGGTACAGACACAGACACAGGTACAGACACTGGTACAGACACAGGTACAGGCACAGACACTGGTACAGACACAGACACTGGTACAGACACAGGTACAGACACAGGTACAGACACTGGTACAGACACAGACATTGGTACAGACACAGACACAGGTACAGACACTGGTACAGACACAGACACTGGTACAGACACAGACACTGGTACAGACACAGGTACAGACACAGACACTGGTACAGACACAGGTACAGACAGGTACAGACACTGTTACAGACACAGGTACAGACACTGGTACAGACACAGGTACAGACACAGACACTGGTACAGACACAGACACAGGTACAGACACTGGTACAGACACAGACACTGGTACAGACACAGACACTGGTACAGACACAGGTACAGACACAGACACTGGTACAGACACTGGTACAGACACAGACACTGGTACAGACACAGACACTGGTACAGACACAGACACTGGTACAGACACAGGTACAGACACCGGTACAGACACTGGTACAGATACAGACATTGGTACAGACACAGACACAGGTACAGACACTGGTACAGACACAGGTACAGACACAGACACTGGTACAGACACATACACTGGTACAGACACAGGTACAGACACAGGTACAGACACTGGTACAGACACAGACATTGGTACAGACACAGACACAGGTACAGACACTGGTACAGACACAGACACTGGTACAGACACAGACACTGGTACAGACACAGGTACAGACACTGGTACAGACACAGACACGGGTACAGACACAGGTACAGACACTGGTACAGACACAGACACGGGTACAGACACAGGTACAGACACTGGTACAGACACAGACACTGGTACAGACACAGGTACAGACACAGACACTGGTACAGACACAGGCACAGGTACAGACACTGGTACAGACACAGGTACAGACACAGACACTGTTACAGACACAGGTACAGACACTGGTACAGACACAGACACGGGTACAGACACAGGTACAGACACGGACACTTGTACAGACACAGACACTTGTACAGACACTTGTACAGACACAGACACTGGTACAGACACAGGTACAGACACTGGTACAGACACAGACACTGGTACAGACACAGGTACAGACACAGACACTGGTACAGACACAGGTACAGACACAGGTACAGACACAGGTACAGACACAGACATTGGTACAGACACAGGTACAGACACTGGTACAGACACAGACACAGGTACAGACACTGGTACAGACACAGACACAGGTACAGACACTGGTACAGACACAGACACAGGTACAGACACTGGTACAGACACAGACACTGGTACAGACACTGGTACAGACACAGGTACAGACACAGATACAGGTACAGACACAGAAACTGGTACAGACACAGACACTGGTACAGACAGAGGTACAGACACAGACACTGGTACAGACACAGGTACAGACAGGTACAGACACAGGTACAGACACTGGTACAGACACAGACACGGGTACAGACACTGGTACAGACACAGGTACAGACACAGACACTTGTACAGACACAGACACTTGTACAGACACAGGTACAGACACTGGTACAGACACAGACACTGGTACAGACACAGGTACAGACACAGACACTGGTACAGACACAGGTACAGACACAGGTACAGACACAGACACTGGTACAGACACAGACATTGGTACAGACACAGACACAGGTACAGACACTGGTACAGACACAGACACTGGTACAGACACTGGTACAGACACAGACATGGGTACAGACACTGGTACAGACACAGGTACAGACACAGACACTGGTACAGACACAGGTACAGACACAGACATTGGTACAGACACAGGTACAGACACAGACACAGGTACAGACACAGGTACAGCCACAGGTACAGACACAGACACTGGTACAGACACAGACACTGGTACAGACACGGGTACAGACACAGACACTGGTACAGACACAGACACTGGTACAGACACTGGTACAGACACAGGTACAGACACAGACACTTGTACAGACACAGACACTTGTACAGACACAGACACAGGTACAGACACTGGTACAGACACAGACACTGGTACAGACACAGACACTGGTACAGACACAGGTACAGACACAGGTACAGACACAGACACTGGTACAGACACAGACATTGGTACAGACACAGACACAGGTACAGACACTGGTACAGACACAGACACTGGTACAGACACTGGTACAGACACAGACATGGGTACAGACACTGGTACAGACACAGGTACAGACACAGACACTGGTACAGACACAGGTACAGACACAGGTACAGACACAGACACTGTTACAGACACAGGTACAGACACTGGTACAGACACAGACACGGGTACAGACACTGGTACAGACACAGGTACAGACACAGACACTTGTACAGACACAGACACTTGTACAGACACAGGTACAGACACTGGTTTAGACACAGGTACAGACACTGGTACAGACACTGGTGCAGACATAGACACTGGTACAGACACAGGTACAGACACAGACACTGGTACAGACACAGGTACAGACACAGACACTGGTACAGACACAGACATTGGTACAGACACAGGTACAGACACTGGTACAGACACAGACATTGGTACAGACACAGGTACAGACACTGGTACAGACACAGAGACTGGTACAGACATAGACACTGGTACAGACACAGACACGGGTACAGACACAGACACTGGTACAGACACAGAGACTGGTACAGACACAGACACTGGTACAGACACAGACACTGGTACAGACACAGACACTGGTACAGACAGAGAAACTGGTACAGACACAGACAGAGACACTGGTACAGACACAGACACTGGTACAGACACAGGTACAGACACAGACACTGGTACAGACACAGACACAGGTATAGACACAGGTACAGACACACACAGAGACACAGACACAGGTACAGACACAGGTACAGACACAGGTACAGACACAGACACTGACAAGAGACACACACACTGGTACAGACAGAGACACAGACACTGGTACAGACACAGGTACAGACACTGGTACAGACACAGACACTGGTACAGACACAGACACTGGTACAGACACAGACACTGGTACAGGCACAAGTACAGACACAGACACTGGTACAGACACAGACACTGGTACAGACACTGGTAAGACACAGGTACAGACACAGACACCGGTACAGACACAGACACTGGTACAGACACAGACACCAGTACAGACACAGGTACAGACACAGACACAGGTACAGACACAGGTACAGACAATGGTACAGACACAGGTACAGCCACAGGTACAGACACAGACACTGGTACAGACACTGGTACAGACACGGGTACAGACACAGACACTGGTACAGACACAGACACTGGTACAGACACTGGTACAGACACAGGTACAGACACAGACACTTGTACAGACACAGACACTTGTACAGACACAGACACAGGTACAGACACTGGTACAGACACAGACACTGGTACAGACACAGACACTGGTACAGACACAGGTACAGACACAGGTACAGACACAGACACTGGTACAGACACAGACACAGGTACAGACACTGGTACAGACACAGACACTGGTACAGACACTGGTACAGACACAGACATGGGTACAGACACTGGTACAGACACAGGTACAGACACAGACACTGGTACAGACACAGGTACAGACACAGGTACAGACACAGACACTGTTACAGACACAGGTACAGACACTGGTACAGACACAGACACGGGTACAGACACTGGTACAGACACAGGTACAGACACAGACACTTGTACAGACACAGACACTTGTACAGACACAGGTACAGACACTGGTTTAGACACAGGTACAGACACTGGTACAGACACTGGTGCAGACATAGACACTGGTACAGACACAGGTACAGACACAGACACTGGTACAGACACAGACACTGGTACAGACACAGGTACAGACACAGACACTGGTACAGACACAGACATTGGTACAGACACAGGTACAGACACTGGTACAGACACTGGTACAGACACTGGTACAGACACAGACACTGGTACAGACACAGGTACAGACACTGGTACAGACACAGACACTTGGTACAGACACAGACGCGAGTACAGACAGTGGTACAGACACAGGTACAGACACAGACACTTGGTACAGACACAGACACTGGTACAGACACTGGTACAGACACAGAGACTGGTACAGACATAGACACTGGTACAGACACAGACACTGGTACAGACACAGAGACTGGTACAGACACAGACACTGGTACAGACACAGACACTGGTACAGACACAGACACTGGTACAGACAGAGAAACTGGTACAGACACAGAGACTGGTACAGACACAGACACTGGTACAGACACAGACACTGGTACAGACACAGACACTGGTACAGACAGAGAAACTGGTACAGACACAGACAGAGACACTGGTACAGACACAGACACTGGTACAGACACAGGTACAGACACAGACACTGGTACAGACACAGACACAGGTATAGACACAGGTACAGACACACACAGAGACACAGACACAGGTACAGACACAGGTACAGACACAGGTACAGACACAGACACTGACAAGAGACACACACACTGGTACAGACAGAGACACAGACACTGGTACAGACACAGGTACAGACACTGGTACAGACACAGACACTGGTACAGACACAGACACTGGTACAGACACAGGTACAGACACAGGTACAGACACAGACACTGGTACAGACACAGACACAGGTACAGACACTGGTACAGACACAGACACTGGTACAGACACTGGTACAGACACAGACATGGGTACAGACACTGGTACAGACACAGGTACAGACACAGACACTGGTACAGACACAGGTACAGACACAGGTACAGACACAGACACTGTTACAGACACAGGTACAGACACTGGTACAGACACAGACACGGGTACAGACACTGGTACAGACACAGGTACAGACACAGACACTTGTACAGACACAGACACTTGTACAGACACAGGTACAGACACTGGTTTAGACACAGGTACAGACACTGGTACAGACACTGGTGCAGACATAGACACTGGTACAGACACAGGTACAGACACAGACACTGGTACAGACACAGACACTGGTACAGACACAGGTACAGACACAGACACTGGTACAGACACAGACATTGGTACAGACACAGGTACAGACACTGGTACAGACACTGGTACAGACACTGGTACAGACACAGACACTGGTACAGACACAGGTACAGACACTGGTACAGACACAGACACTTGGTACAGACACAGACGCGAGTACAGACAGTGGTACAGACACAGGTACAGACACAGACACTTGGTACAGACACAGACACTGGTACAGACACTGGTACAGATACATACACTGGTACAGACACAGACACTGGTACAGACACAGACACTGGTACAGACACTGGTACAGACACAGAGACTGGTACAGACATAGACACTGGTACAGACACAGACACTGGTACAGACACAGAGACTGGTACAGACACAGACACTGGTACAGACACAGACACTGGTACAGACACAGACACTGGTACAGACAGAGAAACTGGTACAGACACAGACAGAGACACTGGTACAGACACAGACACTGGTACAGACACAGGTACAGACACAGACACTGGTACAGACACAGACACAGGTATAGACACAGGTACAGACACACACAGAGACACAGACACAGGTACAGACACAGGTACAGACACAGACACTGACAAGAGACACACACACTGGTACAGACAGAGACACAGACACTGGTACAGACACAGGTACAGACACTGGTACAGACACAGACACTGGTACAGACACAGGTACAGACACAGACACTGGTACAGACACAGGTACAGACACAGACACTGGTACAGACACTGGTACAGACACAGACACTGGTACAGACACTGGTACAGACACAGGTACAGACACAGACACTTGTACAGACACAGACACAGGTACAGACACTGGTACAGACACAGACACTGGTACAGACACAGACACTGGTACAGACACAGGTACAGACACAGGTACAGACACAGACACTGGTACAGACACAGACATTGGTACAGACACAGACACAGGTACAGACACTGGTACAGACACAGACACTGGTACAGACACTGGTACAGACACAGACATGGGTACAGACACTGGTACAGACACAGGTACAGACACAGACACTGGTACAGACACAGGTACAGACACAGGTACAGACACAGACACTGTTACAGACACAGGTACAGACACTGGTACAGACACAGACACGGGTACAGACACTGGTACAGACACAGGTACAGACACAGACACTTGTACAGACACAGGTACAGACACTGGTTTAGACACAGGTACAGACACTGGTACAGACACTGGTGCAGACATAGACACTGGTACAAACACAGGTACAGACACAGACACTGGTACAGGCACAGGTACAGACACAGACACTGGTACAGACACAGGTACAGACACAGACACTGGTACAGACACAGACATTGGTACAGACACAGGTACAGACACTGGTACAGACACAGACACTGGTACAGACACTGGTACAGACACAGACACTGGTACAGACACAGGTACAGACACTGGTACAGACACAGACACGAGTACAGACAGTGGTACAGACACAGGTACAGACACAGACACTTGGTACAGACACAGACACTGGTACAGACACTGGTACAGATACATACACTGGTACAGACACAGACACTGGTACAGACACTGGTACAGACACAGAGACTGGTACAGACACAGACACTGGTACAGACACAGACACTGGTACAGACACAGGTACAGACACTGGTACAGACACAGACACTGGTACAGACACAGACACTGGTACAGACACAGACACTGGTACAGACAGAGACACTGGTACAGACACAGACAGAGACACTGGTACAGACACAGACACTGGTACAGACACAGGTACAGACACACACAGAGACACAGACACAGGTACAGACACAGGTACAGACACAGACACTGACAAGAGACACACACACTGGTACAGACAGAGACACAGACACTGGTACAGACACAGGTACAGACACTGGTACAGACACAGACACTGGTACAGACACAGGTACAGACACAGACACTGGTACAGACACAGGTACAGACACAGACACTGGTACAGACACTGGTACAGACACAGACACTGGTACAGACACTGGTACAGACACGACACTGGTACAGACACAGACACTGGTACAGACACTGGTAAGACACAGGTACAGACACAGACACCGGTACAGACACAGGTACAGACACAGACACCGGTACTGACACAGACACCAGTACAGACACAGGTACAGACACAGACACTGGTACAGACACAGGTACAGACACAGACATTGGTACAGACACAGGTACAGACACAGACACAGGTACAGACACAGGTACAGACAATGGTACAGACACAGGTACAGCCACAGGTACAGACACAGACACTGGTACAGACACAGGTACAGACACGGGTACAGACACAGACACTGGTACAGACACAGACACTGGTACAGACACTGGTACAGACACAGGTACAGACACAGGTACAGACACTGGTACAGACACTGGTACAGACACAGGTACAGACAGAGACACAGGTACAGACACAGAGACTGGTACAGACACAGACACTGGTACAGACACACACAGAGACACAGACACTGGTACAGACACAGACACTGGTACTGACAGAGACACAGACACTGGTACAGACACAGGTACAGACAGAGACACAGACATTGGTACAGACACAGACAGACACTGATACAGACAGACACAGACGCTGGTACAGACAGAGACACAGGCACAGGTACAGACACAGACACTGGTACAGACACAGACAGACACACACTGGTACAAACAGAGATACAGACACTGGTACAGACAGAGACACAGACATTGGTACAGACACAGCCAGAGACACAGGCACTGGTTAAGACACAGATATAGACAGAGATACAGGTACAGACAGAGATACAAACACAGACAGAGACACAGGTATAAACAGATGCAGGTAAAGAGATACAGAGACATATACACACGCAGTTACCGAGACAGACACACAAACACACAGGTACAGAGAGACAGATACACGCACATAAGTTCAGACACACATGCACATACAGACATAGGTACAGAGACTGATACATACACACACAAGTATAGAGACAGATACACGCACAAGAGAGGTACAGAGTGAGACACACACACCCACACAGAGACATAGGTACAGGGAGGTAGAGAGTGAAACACACACACAGACAGATACACACAGAGTGAGACATATACAGTCAGACAGACATAGACACTCACAAACAGAGTGAGACATACACAGACAGACCCACAAACACACACAGATATAGATACAGACACACACAACAACAACAACAGTCAGTGTTTTGGACCTGAGCTGGCAGTTGGGATCGGGGAGGGTAGAGGCCAGAGGGGAAGGAGGGTGACCAAAGGCACGGTTGAACAGGAGGGTCTTGAGACGGGTCTTTAAGGAGGCAAGGGCGGGGGCGAAATGGGACGGAGTTCCAGAGGTGGGGGCGGAATGGCAGAAGGCCCACCTGCCAATGGTGGGTTGGGTGGGGTGGGGGACATGAAGCAGACCAGATCCTGCTGAGCAGAGGGAGCAGACAAGTTGGTAGGGGATTAGAAAGTCACAAAGCTAGAGGGGAGCGAGGCCATGGAGGGCTTTGAAGGTGAGGATTTTGAACTGTATCCTCTGTGTGATGGGATACAGCACAGAAAGAGGCCATTCGGCCCATCGTGTCTGTGCCGGCTCCGAAAAGAGCTTCCAACTCAATCCCACTCCCCTGCTCTCTCCCCATAGCCCTGCAATCCTGTCCTCCCCAAATACCCATCCACTTCCCTCTTAAAAGTTGTTATTGAATTGGCTTTTCACTCCCCACTCAGGGAATGCATTCCAGATCCCAACACCTCGCTGGTGAAAACATTTTTCCTAACCTTCCCTCGGTTTCATGCTTAAGTGCTTAACTAATCTTTTAGAGTTTTTTGAAGATGTATCTGCAGGTTAGAGAGGGGGGAACCAGTAAATGTAGTATATTTAGATTTTAAAAAGATATTTGACAAAGTGCCACACAAAAGGCTATTGCACAAGGTTAAGGCCCACGGGATTAATGGGAACATATTAACATGGATTGAAGAGTGGCCAACGGGTAGAAAACAGAGGGTAGGGATAAACGTATCATTCTCGAATTGGCAGGAGGTGACTAGTGAGTACCACAAGGATCAGTGTTTGGGCCTCAGCTATTTACAATGTACATCAATGATCCAGACGAGGACATTGAATGTAACGTATCTAAATCCACGGATGACACTAAACTCGGTGGGAGAGTGAGCTCTGAGGATGATGCAGAAAGATTGCAATGGGATATAGATAGGAGAGGGGAGTGGGCGAGTAGGTGGCAGATGGAGTTTAATGTGGGGAAGTGTGAAGTTATTCCCCCAGAAGGCTGTAGATGCTCAGTCCTTGAACATCTTCAAGGCTGAGACTGATAGATTTTTTAAAAAGCAGAGGCATTAGGGGATATGGGGATAGGGCAGATAATTAGAGTTAGGTCTGAAGATCAGCCATGATCTTATTGAATGGCGGGGCACAGGCTCAAGGGGCTGAAAGGCCGACTCCTGCTCCTAATTCTTATGTTCTTATGTTCTTCATTCCTGGTACCATCCGGGTAAACCTCCTTCACACCCTCTCCAATGCCCTAAAGTGCGGTACCCAGAACTGAACGCAGTCTCCAACTGAGGCCTAACCAGCAATTTACAAATATTCAACATGATCTCCTGACTTTTGAATTCTATGCCCCTATTTATAAACCCTAGTGCCCCGGATGCTTTTATAACAGCTTTATTTACCTGTCCTGCCACATACAGAGGTTTGCTTACATGAACCCCAGGTCTCTCTGTTATTTGCCCTCTTTAAGATTGTACCATCAGCTTATACTGCCTCTCCTCATTCTTCCTCACAAAATGCAACACTTTGCATTTCTCCACATTAAATCTCATCTGCCACCTTTCTGCCCATTTTACCAATCGGTTTAAGTCCTCTTGGAGTCTGGTGCTATCCTCCTCACCATTGACTACTTTTCCTGGCTTAGTATCGTCTGCAGATTTGGATATTGTGCTCTCTATATTCAGGTCCAGATCATTAATATAGATCAGAAAGAGCAGTGGTCCCAATACTGACCCCTGAGGGACACCACTACACCCCTCCCTCCAGTCAGAAAAGCAACTGTTTACTACCACTCTGCTTTCTGTCTCCCAGACAGTTCTGGATCCATGTTGTTGCCACAGACCCTTTAATACCGTGGGCTTCTATTTTGTTTCTAAGTCTCTTATGTGTCAAATGCCTTTTGAAAATCTAGATTTTAAAATCAAAAAATTCTATTAGGTTCGTCAGACACGATCTGCCTTTAACAAATCCGTGTTAACTGTCCTTCATTAAACCATATTTCTCTAAGCGAGAATCTATATTGTCACAGATTATAGTCTCCAGTCAATTGACTTTACAGTATATTGTGTGAAGCGCTTTGAGACGTCTTGAAGATGTGATAAGGCGCCGGGTCAAATGTGAGGATTATTATTAGGAATAACCGCTGGAGTTCAACACTGGTAAACTTCTACACTGATTGTCAACCCCGAACACTGTCTCTCCAGTCAGGGTTCACGGAGCTGAGTGGGAGGAAGCCCTTCCCCCAATGGCAGAATTACTGTAGAGCAAAGTTCTTAAATTTCCTTACGAAACCACGAGTGTTTGTCATAAAAATCAGAGGATTTAATGATTGACTTCAAATCACTTATGAATCTGTACTTTGGGCCTGTGGGAGGGGGAGGGGCTGTGGGAGGGGGAGGTTCTGCGCTGAGCCAAGGTGACTGGGAGGGGATTGTGTTCATCAATCTTCCTCAGTCTCAAAGTAACTTATTTCCAGGAGTTGGCAGTTTCCCACAGGCAGTGGCTCGAGTCTTCCCAACAGCCGGTCACGCAACCAGGTACTCACTTACTTTACTGTCTCTAACCCTGACCTGGGGGTGTGGACACACAGTGTAGAGGAGCTTTACTGTCTCTAACCCTGACCTGGGGGTGTGGACACACAGTGTAGAGGAGCTTTACTGTCTCTAACCCTGACCTGGGGGTGTGGACACACAGTGTAGAGGAGCTTTACTGTCTCTAACCCTGACCTGGGGGTGTGGACACACAGTGTAGAGGAGCTTTACTGTCTCTAACCCTGACCTGGGGGTGTGGACACACAGTGTAGAGGAGCTTTACTGTCTCTAACCCTGACCTGGGGGTGTGGACACACAGTGTAGAGGAGCTTTACTGTCTCTAACCCTGACCTGGGGGTGTGGACACACAGTGTAGAGGAGCTTTACTGTCTCTAACCCTGACCTGGGGGTGTGGACACACAGTGTAGAGGAGCTTTACTGTCTCTAACCCTGACCTGGGGGTGTGGACACACAGTGTAGAGGAGCTTTACTGTCTCTAACCCTGACCTGGGGGTGTGGACACACAGTGTAGAGGAGCTTTACTGTCTCTAACCCTGACCTGGGGGTGTGGACACACAGTGTAGAGGAGCTTTACTGTCTCTAACCCTGACCTGGGGGTGTGGACACACAGTGTAGAGGAGCTTTACTGTCTCTAACCCTGACCTGGGGGTGTGGACACACAGTGTAGAGGAGCTTTACTGTCTCTAACCCTGACCTGGGGGTGTGGACACACAGTGTAGAGGAGCTTTACTGTCTCTAACCCTGACCTGGGAGTGTGGACACACAGTGTAGAGGGAAAAGGATTTATTTGCTTGTTTGTGGTGTGTCATTGCCAATGTCTATCAGAGCTGCACATAAGAATTTTCAATCAAACTCAAGGCTCCATTGCAATATTGAGTGGGAGCAGGTATCTGTGAGAGCTTTGTTTAGACTGGTCCCCTGTACTGTAAATGCGGTTCCAGATAACACTCAGCTGATGTGAAGTGTTTTGTCTCTAAGGCCTTTGGAGACAGTCTCCAAACGTGATATCCAAACGGAGTCCTGTAGCTCAGTGGTAAGAGCACTTGCCTTGCAAGCGAGACACCTGGTGCCAATTCCAGGCAGGGCAAAACCTTGGGCAAGTTTCCTTATTCCACACACCTGATAATAATCCCACCAAAACAAAACAATGATAAGTCGGTCATTTTCAATCCACGACTGTTTGTGGGACGCTGCTCCGTGTTTCGCCCACAAATATACGTTCAATTCACTTTACAGTATATTCTGTGAAGCGCTTTGAGACATTGAGAAGAGGTGAAAAGCGCTATATCAAATGCAAGGATTATTATTATTTCTTATTATTGTTAAAGAGATACTAAAACTCCTGCAGCTTTCAGAACTAAGGGAATTGTTCAGACCCTGATCACAGGGTTTCTAGCAGCTGCAAACAATTCTCCCCCTTTCCTGGAGTACAGTTACACTCACTTACACTCTCTAAACAAAAAATAATAATACTAATGTTGTCACTCAATCCATGATTGGATCGCTGCTGTGTGAATTATCTGTTGACCCTGAGATCTCTCGGCATATATTGAAAGGCACAATGTCAAACGCAAAGTGTTTTTTTTTCTAGAGAGATGTTGAGGCTGTTGATTTTGGGGTTGACACTGAGCGTGGTGGTGATGGCGGTGGACGAGGAGGAGGTGCTGAATTCCTGTATGGATGGAAAACATCACAAGGCCAGGCCGAGCTCCGAGGGGGCATTGTACCGGCAGGTCAGGCTGTAGTTACCAGAGCCAACAAACAGGGTTTTGTTGCAATTTTTACCCCCCTTTGTTTTGCATTATTAACACCCCTTTAACCCATCATACCTTGTCCTCTACCCCATTTTCTCCTTTGTCTTCCTTGCCCTGTCTCCCCCCTCTCTGTTAGCCCTTAAAAGCCTCTCCCTCCTTCCTGACGAAGGGTCTTGGAACCGAAACGTTGACTCACTTTCCTTTCTCCATAGATGCTGCCTGACCTGATGAGTCTTCCCAGTCACTTCTGTTGTGAATAGCTGTTTGTTAGATCAGGTTATCAGGGGATATGGGGGAAAGGCGGTTATTTGGAGTTGAAAATCAGATCAGCCATGATCTTATACAATGTTGGAACAGGCAGGAGGGGCTGAATGGCCTAACTCTTGTTTCTGTGTTTCTAAAAGAAACATGCATTTATTAAGAAATTCACAATATCAAACAAGTTACTTAATGAGGATTCTGAACTTGTTTTTTGTTGATGATATCTTCAATGTTTGGGTTCAGTTTGAGCACGCACACGAGAAAAAGATTATTAAGGTTAGGTTAGTTTAGAACTGTATTCATATTTTATGAAGTTCACGGTGGAAGGACTGTTCAAATTGTAGGTTGATCCGAATCTGCTCACATACCGAAGACCAAGATCATGCAATTTAGGAAAATCATTCTTAGGGACAAATTTCCCAAATGACTGTTATTAGTGTCTGGATCTACTACCACTTCATACATCACTGGAGTGATCGCACTTGGAATAATACTGTGTGCAGTTCTGGTCATTGCAATATAAAACAGGATATTGCAGTGATTGAGAGGATACAGAGGAGGGCAACCAAAATGATTGAGGGGATGGAGGAACTGGACTACGAGGAGCGATTAGATAAACTGGGCATGTCCACACTGGAGAAGAGAAGGTTGAGGGTGATATGATTGGGGTCTTTAAGATTCTGAAGGGACCCGATCATGTAGACCAGGATAAGCTGTTTTATCTAGTACTGAACAGTAGAACCAGAGGACACGGCCTGCGATTGAAAGGGGTAAATTCAGAGCAAATCTGCAGAGACACTACTTCAGTGATCGAGCAGTAAACTTATAGAACAGGCTCCCGAGGGAGAGGGTGGAAGCAGAAAATGTTGTTTGTTTCAAGAACAAATGAGATGGATTTCTGCTAAAAAATAATATCTGGGGATACAGCATATAATTTGGAACATAACATGTTAAGCGACTGCCAGGATTCCTGGTGGAAGGTGAATTAGATGGAACTTAGTCTTCTTTTGCCAACAAATTCTTATGTAATAATCCTTCCGTTTGATACAGCGCCTTATCCGGTCTTTGAGAGATCTCAAATTACTTCACAGAGTACACTGAAGTGAATTGACTATATTTTGTGGGAGAAACGCGGCAGCCAATTGCACACAGCAGCGTCCCACAAACAGCCATGGATTGAAGTGACCAATTTTGTAATTTTTTAAAAAATATTTTGAAGGTATTATTACCATGGCTGTTTGTAGCACAAAATACACAGTCACTGCACTTTACAGTCTATTCTGTGGATACGTCTCGAAGATGTGATCAGATGCTGTATCAAATGCAAGTATTGTTATTACTGTAAGTGATTGTGTGTAGTAAGAGAAGCTTGGTTTATTGTTACTCAGTGTGCACCGTGGAAGAGCAATGCCTGCTGTACCTCCAACACCAGCGAGGAAGCCCACCTTGACCAATCCTACCTCTACGGCTTCAACTGGGACCACTGTGGCATTCTGACCGAGCAGTGCAAGCGCCATTTCATCCAGGACACCTGCCTGTATGAGTGCTCCCCACACCTGGGCCCGTGGGTGCAGAAGGTACGCAGTGTCTGGGTTTGTCCATGTGTTAGAGTTCGGACGACATCATAATAATGATAATAATCCTTGCATTTGACCCAGCGTCTTATCACGTCTTCGAGACGTCTCAAAGCGCTTTACAGAATATACTGTAAAGTGTCGTGACTGTGTGTTTTGTGGGTGAAATCCGGCAGCCAATTGCACACAGCAGTGTCCCACAAACAGTTATGGATTGAGTAATCAAATTATTTATTTTTCAAGGGATTATGTGCCTCCCTCCCTCCCTCCCTCCCTCCCTCCCGTCTCCCATCACACGAAGTAGACCCGCCTCCCATCACATGAAGTAGATTTGACAGTAGTTTTTAAAAGGGAATTGTGTAGGTAACTTGAAAAGGAAAGATTTTCAGGGCTATGGGGTAAGAGACAGCTCAAGTGGTTAGAGCACTCGCCTCGCAAGCGAGGGACCTGAGATTGATTTCCCGACATGTTCATCCCCACCCACCCTGTCCCACCCATCGAAGGTTGGGCCTTCAGCCTCTCTGTCCCACCTTCTGGAAATCCATCCCACAGTCCCTTCGCCTCGCTCCCTCCCTTGTCTCCTTCAAGGCCTATCTCAAGACCTCCTCTTCCACTGCGCCTTTGGTCACCCTCCTACCCCCAAACTCCCTGCCCTCCACCCCTCCTGATCCCAACCCCAGTTTGGGTCTGAATCCCTGACTGTCCAGCACCTTGGGAAATCCGCCCCACATGAAAGGTGCCATGTAAATGTAATGTTTTGTTGTAATAGCCTTTGGCTTGGCTTTGTTTCTGATGTGACGCAGGCTGATGAGTCCTGGAGGAAAGAGCGGATTCTGGATGTGCCGATCTGTAAGACAGACTGTGAGGAGTGGTGGACTGATTGTAAGGAGGACTTTACGTGCAAAGAGAACTGGCACAAAGGCTGGGACTGGTCGTCAGGTCAGCATCAACAACCTGCTCACTGATAACTAATAACCCAATAACTATATTGACGACTGTGTTGGTGCGGTTTCCTGCTCTCGCCCTGAGCTGGAAAACTTCCATCCCTCCTTTACCTTCACATGGTCCATCTCCGACTCTTCCCTTCCCTTCCCCCCCAGAACGATGAGAAGATTCCCCGAGTAATTACCTACCACTCCACCAGCCTCCAGGTTCAACGGATAATCCTCCGCCATTTTCTGTCACCTCCAGCATAATCCCACCACCAAACACATCGTTTCTCCCTCCCCTCTCAGCATTCCAAAGGGACTGATCCTTCCGTGACTCCCTGGCCCACTCCTCTATCATTACTAACACCAGCTCTCCTCCCACCGGCACCTTCCGATGCCAGCGCAGGAGATGCAACACCTGCTCGTTCACCTCCTCGCACCCCACCGTCCAGGGCCCCAAACACTGCTTCTGGGTTTTGACCACAGCGTGAGTAGCAAATACAGTTCACTGGGTTGGTGACAGACAGCCATTTCAATGGATTTCCACCAACCCAGTGAACTGTATTTGCTGCTCACGATGTGGTCTCCTCTAAATAGAATCATACAGCACAGAAAGAGACCATTCGGCCCATCGTGTCTGTGCCGGCTCCGAAAAGAGCTTCCAACTCAATCCCACTCCCCTGCTCTTTCCCCATAGCCCTGCAATCCTGTCCTCCCCAAATAACCATCCACTTCCCTCTTAAAAGTTGTTATTGAATTGGCTTTTCACTCCCCACTCAGGGAATGCATTCCAGATCCCAACACCTCGCTGGTGAAAACATTTTTCGTAACCTCCCCTCGGTTTCTTTTAACAACTACTTAAATCCGTGTCCTCGGGTTACTGACCCACAGGCCAGTGGAAACAATTTTTCCCGGTTCAACCTATCAAATCTCTTATGTGGCACTTTGTCAAATGCCTTTTGAAAATCTAGATAAATAATAATAATAATCCTTGCATTTGATATAGCGCTTTTCACGTCGGGAGGACGTCCCAAAGCGCTTCACAGAACACTATGTCTACTGCACTACCTTCATCCACTCTCTCAGTCACTTCAACAAAAAATTCTATTCGGTTCGTCAGACACGATCTGCCTTTAACAAATCCACATCTGTCCTTTTTTAAACCATATTTCTCTAAGTGAGAATCTATATTGTCACAGATTATAGTCTCCAGAAGTTTCCCTACTGCTGATGTTAGGCTGATTGTTCTGTAGTTCTCAGGTTTATCCTTCTGCCCCTTTTTGTACAGGGAATTAACATTTGCAACCTTCCAGTTGGGGAGACTAAACGAAGTTTGGGTGATAGCTTTGCCGACCTCAACAACAACAACAACAACAAGATTCCATTTATAGAGCGCCTTTCACGTCAGGAGGACGTCCCAAGGCGCTGCACAGTTGAGTCATGACCCGAGCAGGGGGGAAATGGTCAGGGTGAGGGGAGGGAAGGGAGGGAGAGAGGAGGGGGGAAATGGTCAGGGTGAGGGGAGGGAAGGGAGGGAGCGAGGAGGAGGAAGAGAGTCGAGAGGGGAGCTGAAGGCAACTCTCAAGTGCAACTCTGAGCTTTCGGTCACTTCCCACATTAATTGTCCTTCCCACTCTCACCTCTCTGTCCATGGCTTCCTATCCTGTACAAACGTAGCTCAACGCAAGCTTGAAGAACAGCACTTTATCCATCTCCTGGGCACCTCCAGCCCTCTGGCCTCAACATGGGTTTCAACTCTAACTACAGCTCCCATCTGCTCTCAGCCTTGTCTCTTTCCACTCCCACTCCCCCGCTTCTACAACCATTAGCACATCCTCTGGTTCTCAGACACATCTGTTCATTCCATAATCCCCGACTATTACCTTTTGTCTTGCACCATCAACACCTCTGATCTCATCTTCTGTCCTCCATCTAAAAATGTTTCCTTTTTCTTTCCCCGCTCCTTTCTCTGCTTGTCCTTATAATCTGCTGCCTTCCAACAACCCCCAGTTCTGACGAAAGGTCATCGACCAGAAATTAATTCATTTTCCTCTCTCTATAGATGCTGCCTGAGCTGCTGTGTGTTCCCAGCGACTTCTGTGTTTATAACCTAATAACTGATCCGCTTTCAGACCGTGTATTATACCATTTAATTGTATTCATTCGATTCCCGGGCAGGGTGAAACATTGGGCAAGTTTCCTTACTCCACACACATGCTGCTGTTTACCTAGCAGTAAACAGGACTGTTAGTTGATTGGTTTTCTGGGGGTAATAATCCCTTTTTTTAAAAAAAAATCCTCTGGTTCCTCAGACAGATGCAAAGGCCAATAGAGTCGTGATAATGGGGGACTTTAATTATCCCAACATAGACTGGCAAAACAACAGTGCAAAGGGCAAGGAGGGGGAAAGATTCCTAAAATGCATACAGGACAACTTTCTTGATCAGTACATTTCCAGACCAACGAGGAAGGAAGCAGTGCTGGATCCAGTTCTGGGGAATGAAGTAGGGCAAATGGAGCAGGTTTCAGTGGGAGAGCATCGGGCAATAGTGATCACAATATCATTAGATTCAGAGTGAATATGGAAAGAGACAAGGAAACATCTAAGGTGAAGATACTCAACTGGAAGAGGGCAACTTTCAGTGAGTGACAAAGGGACCGAGCCAAGGTGGACTGGAAAGAAAGATTGGCAGGTAAACAGCTAAAGAGCAGTAGGAAGTCTTCAAGGATGGGATCGCTCGGGGACAGAATAAATAGATTCCCGCAAAAGGGAAAAGTAGGGCTTCCAAACCTCCCTGGATGACGAAGGTAATTGTATCGAGAATGAAGCAGAAAAAGGAGGCGTATGACGAATATCAAACCCAAGATAGAAGACACCAAATAGATTATAGGAAGTGCAGAAGAGGTTTGAAAAAAGAAATGAGAGGGACAAAAAGATTATACGAGAAAAGGTTAGCGGGTAACATTAAAGGGAATTCTAAAATAGTTTACAAACATATCAAGAAAAAAAGGTTAGTCAAAGGTAGGGTGGGGCCAATTAAGGACCAAGGGGGAAATCTTATTGTGAAGTTTGCATCTGTCTTCACAAAGGAAGTGGATGCACCAAATGCCGCAGTATCGGAGGAGAGGGTAGAGGAAATGGATAGGATAAGTATAAACAAGAGAGGAAGTACTGAAAAGGCTGACTGTGCTGAAGGTGATAAGTCGCCCGGTCCGGACGGGATGCAGCCGAGGTTACTATGGGAGGGACGGGTACAAATAGCAGAGGCTTTGGCTACAGTTTTTCAATCTTCGTTGGACACCGGGAAGGTGCCAGAGAACTGGAGAGTGGCCAATGTTACTCCCCGGTACAAAAAGGGACAGAAGGACACACCTGGGAACTACAGGCCAGTCAGCCTAACATCAGTAGTGGGGAAACTCCTGAGACTATAATCCGGGACAGAATAAATCTTCACTTAGATGAATATGGGTTAATTAGGGACAGCCGCACGGAGTTGTTAAAGGCAAATCTTGTCTAACAAATCTAATAGAATTTTTCGATGAGGTAACGGAGAGGGTGGATGAAGGTAGAGCAGTAGATGTAGTTTATATGGACTTTCAAAAGGCATTTGACAAAGTGCCACATGAAAGACTTGTAAGAAAGATAGAAGCCCATGGTATAAAAGGGACAGTGGCAGCGGATCCCAAACTGGCTGGGAGACAGAAAGCAGAGAGTTGTGGTGAACGGCTGCATTTCTGACTGGAGGGAAGTGTACAGTGGTGTCCCCCAGGGATCGGTATTGGGATCACTGCTCTTCTTACTATACATAAATGATCTGGATTTGGGTATAGCAAGTACCATCTCCAAGTTTGAGGACGACACAAACTTAGGGAGGGGGCAAACAGTGAGAAGGATAGCAGCCAACTGCAGGAAGACATAGACAGAATGGTAAAATGGGCGACACATGGCAGATGAATTTCAATGTGGAGAAATGCGAGGTATTGCATTTTGGAAGAAAGAATGAGGGGGGGGGCAATGTAGGCTGCGGTAATACAATCTTAAGGGGGGTGAAGGAACAGAGAGACCTGGGGGTGCAGGTAAATGAATCCTTGAAGGTGTCAGGACAGGTAGATAAAGCTGTAAAAAGGGCATATGGGATACGAGGCTTTATAAATAGGGGCATAGAGTACAACAACAAGGTTCCATTTATAGAGCGCCTTTCACGTCGGGAGGATGTCCCAAAGCGCTGTACAGTTGGGTCAGGACCCGAGCATTGGGGGGAAATGGTCAGGGTGAGGGGAGGGAAGGAAGGGAGCGAGGAGGGGGTAGAGAGTCGAGAGGGGAGCTGAAGGCACGGTCAGAGAGAAAGGAGGTTATGGTTAACCTATATAAATACTGCGCCCAGTTCAGGGCACCACACTTTAGGAAGGATGTTAAGGCATTGGAAAGGGTGCAGAGGAGATTTACGAGGATGGTACCAGGAATGAGGGACCGTGATGATGAGGAAAGGCTGGAGAGGCCGGGATTATTCTCATTGGAGCAGAGAAGGTTACGAGGACCTGATAGAGTTCTCCAAAATCATGAGGGGATTTGATAGGTTAGAAAGGGAAAAACTGTTTCCACTGGTGGGTGTGTCGGTGACTCGAGGTCACAGATTCAAAATAAAATCTGAAAGAAGCCGAGGGGAGGGGAGAAGATATTTCTTCACGCAGCGAGTTGTTGGAATCTGGAATGCATCGCCTGAAAGTGCGGTCGAGGCCGATTCAATAACAACTTTTAAAAACGCGGTGGACGGGTATTTGAGGAGGACGGGTTTGCAGGTTATGGGGAAAGGGCCGGGGAGTGGGACTGACATTACATTGCTCTATTCAAAGAGCTGCACAGACTCGATGGGCCGAATGGCCTCTTTTTGTGCTGTATGATTCTATGATTCTAATGAGAATAATTTGGTCACTCAATCCACGACTGTTTGTGGAACACTGCTGTGTGCAATTGGCTGCCCACAAAATACATAGTCACTACACTTCACTTATCCTGTGAAGCGCTTTGAAATGTCTCGACGACGTGATAAGACACTGTATCAAATGAAAGGATTATTATTATTATTAAATTTATAGCACAGAAGGTGGTCATTCAGCCCACTGTGTCTGTTCCACAGACTGCTTGACAGCAATCCTGCCACTCCAAGGTACCTGCCTTTTCCCTTACTCATGTAATATACATTTTAAGATATTTTATCTATAGAAACTATATAAATTTACAATGGCTCCCCAGGTCACTTCACAACCCTTTAATATAACTCATCTTCAAGGATATAAATGCATTGTCACTACACTTTCCAGAAACAGAAAGCGTTTGGAGACATTTAATAATAATCCTTGCATTTCACACAGCGTCTTTGAGACGTCTCAAAGCACTTCACATGATATTTTGTAACGTGAATTGACTATATATTTTGCATACAGCAGTGTCCCACTAACAGTCATGGGTAGAGTGACTAAATTAGTGTCATATTTTGGGGAGGGATTATTACCCCCAGAAAGCGATCCACCAATCAACTAACAACCAGGTTGCTACTTACTGCTGGGTAACCGGAGCGTGTGTGTGGAGTGAGGAAACTTGTCTAAAGTTTAGCCTGAGCTGACTGGTTCTTGAGAGTGGGATTGGATGAACCGGATGCCTTTGTGTTATAACTCTCTGTGATTTAACAAGAACAACACATACATTCACACAACATCGGGAGGGCGTCCCAAAGTGCTGGAGAATCAGGGATTTGGACTTGAGCTGGGGGTTGGGATTAGGAGGGGTGGGGGGGCAAGGAGGGTAGCAGGGTGGCCGAGGCACAGTCGAAGAGGAAGGTCTTGAGATGTGCCTTGAAGGAGGCAAGGGAGGGGGCGAGGTGAAGGGACTTCAGGTGGAGGCAGAAGGCCTGACCTGGAGTCCTGTAGCTCAGTGGTTAGAGCACTCGCTTTGCAAGTGAGAGACCTGAGTTCATTTCCAGGCAGAGGGCGAAACCTTGGGCAAGTTTCCTTACTCCACACAGAGCCTAATAATAATTCCTCCAAAACCACAAACAATAATTAAATTGGTCATTTTCAATTACGACTGTTTGTGGGACATTGCTGTGCGCAATTGGCTGCCGCGTTCGCCCACAAATATACAGTCAATTCACTTTACAGTGTGTTCTGTGAAGAGCTTTGGGACGTTCTCCCGACGTGAAAAGCGCTATATCAAATGCAAGGATTATTATTATTATATTATGACCGCCAATAATGGGGTGGGCTGGGCCAGGAGGAGGACATGGAGCAGCCGGGAGCCCGCTGAGTGGAGGGAGCAGACAGGTTGATATGGCGATTCAGTGTTTTTTTTTCTCTCCCTTCCTTCCCAGGAATAAATAAATGCCCAGAAAACACAGAGTGCAGAAAGTTCACAGATGTTTTTCCGAGTCCAGCTGACTTTTGCGAGAAAGTGTGGAGCAACTCTTACAAGTACACCTCATACGATCGGGGGAGCAAGCGCTGTGTCCAGCTGTGGTTCGAGGGCAACAGGAATCCCAACAAGGAGGTGGCACGTTTCTACGCCGTGCAGAAGGGGCTGATTTCTGAGTCTCCCGTTGACAAACGCACTGCTTTGCTGCCTCTGACTGTGTTCCTGGCTGTCATGTTGTCCTAACTTCACTGTGAAGTAAGGAGTGGGATGTGAACTTCTCCACACAGTGATTGCACCGTCAGTAGTGCACCTGGCCTCTTAGTAGAGTCCTGCAGCTCAGTGGTTAGAGTACTCGCATCGCAAGCGAGAGACCTGGGTTTGATTCCCGGGCAGGGCGAAACCTTGGACAAGTTTCCTTACTCCACACGTCGGTTTACCAGCAGTAAGTAGGAACCCGGTTGTTAGTCGATTGGTGGATCACTTTTCTGGGTGTAATAATTCCCCCCAAAATAAACAAATAAAAATAATAATTTGTTCACTCAATCCCACAGCTGTTTGTGGGACACTGCTGTGCACATTTGTGGCTGCTGTGTTTCACCCACAAAATACGCAGTAACTACACATTCCAGTCCCGCTGAGACAAACCCAGCTGTGAAGCGCTTTGAGACGTCTCACAGACATGATAAGCCACTTTATCAAATGCAACGATTGTTAGGATTATGATTCACAGCAGTGTCTAATGATGCCCCTCCCTGTAAATGCTGTATTCATAAGAACATAAGAAATGCTAGACGAAAAAAGACCGAGGTCCAACTAGTTCGGAAAAGCAATCCACCAATTGACTTAACAACCGAGTTCTTTTATTGCTAGGTAAACAGGTGTGTGGAGTAAAGAAACTTGCCTAAGATTTCGCCTTGCCTGGGAATCAAACACACGTCCTTTCGCTTGCGAAGCTCTAACAACTGAGCTACAGGACTCTATGCTTCAAGCGCATTCAGACGCCTAAAACCATGTCTTAAAATTGAAGATTTTGTGGAAAATTCTTTAATCTGGAAGCTGGTTGCTTTTTCTTCCAAATTTAAGAATTTTCCACAAATCCTGCAGCACCTAACCCTTTAAGGTTGCAGGAATTTATCTAAGCCAAAACCTTTCAGAAATGGTAATTTTCAGGAAGATTGGCAATAGAACCAGAGGGGAGACAGATGAGGAGATATTTTTACCCAGAGCGTTGTTACGGTCTGGAAACCACAGTCTGAAAGGGTAGCGGAAGCAGATTTGATAGTAGTTTAAAAAGGAATTGGATAAGTACTTGAAAAGGAACAATGTGCAGTGCTTTGGGGTAAGAGCGGGGGAGTGGGGCTAGTTGGGGTAAGAGCGGGGGAGTGGGGCTAGTTGGGGTAAGAGCGGGGGAGTGGGGCTAGTTGGGGTAAGAGCGGGGGAGTGGGACTAGTTGGGGTAAGAGCGGGGGAGTGGGGCTAGTTGGGGTAAGAGCGGGGGGAGTGGGGCTAGTTGGGGTAAGAGCGGGGGAGTGGGGCTAGTTGGGGTAAGAGCGGGGGAGTGGGACTAGTTGGGGTAAGAGCGGGGGAGTGGGACTAGTTGGCAGCTCTTTCAAAGAGCCGTCATAAGCACAATGGGCCGAATGGGCTCCTTCTACACTGTAAGATTCTACGATTCTATCATTTGCTTTTTAGATGTGAACTTTATTGCTGTTACTCGATCATTCTATTTCTTTAATGGATTAGAGGTTCAGACACCCAGTCAGTTTATCTTACAATTTGGGTGGAATGCTGTGTGGAAATATTATAATAATCCTTTCATTTTGATATAGCGCCTTATCACGTCTGAGACGTCTCAAAGAGCTTCACAGGATATACTGTAAAGTGAATTGACTGTATATTTTGTGAATGAATCGTGGCAGCCAATTGCGGACAGCAGCGTCCCACAATCAGTCATAGATTGAGTGATCAATTTATTATTACTTATGTTTTTTTGAAGGAATTATTACCCGCGGAAAAGCGATTCCTCGACTGGGTTCCTATTTATTGCTAGATAAACAGAGGATTATGGAGTGAGGAAATTTGCCCAACATTTTGCCCTGCACAGGAATGGAACCCCGGTCTCTCGCTAGCAAGGCGAGTGCTCTAACCACTGAGCTACAGGACACCACAGAAAAGTTTTAAATTCATTGTTAAAATGGAAGCCAGTTTTCCCCAGACCTTAAACTGGCTTCCTGTGAAACCGAGATGTTAAACAAGGTCCTGTTCATGCGGACATTAGAGATCTTAAGCACTGTTTGAAGGAAGTTTCTCCTGGCTTCCTGGCTATTAGACGCACCCCCAATAAAATTGGTCATTTCTTTGTGGAACATTAATATGTACAGATTGCACTGCTTCGCTCGTCTACAAATTTCAGTCACTACACTTCATAGAATCCTACAATGCAGAGGGAGGCCATTCAACCCGACTTTGAAAGTGCTACCAACTCGTCCCATTCCCCCGCTCTTAACTCATAGCCTTGCACATTTTTTTCTTTGCAACTAAATATCCAGTTGATAAATATCCACTACAAGGGAAAATGATCCAGTGAGAAATGATTTAACATAATGCGTTAGCTCCTGGTCCTCACCTTATTCTCCAGCCCGCCCGCCCGCTCTCAGCCATCACTCCTCATGGTACTGCTCTCCAATAGACCAGAGGCCTTTGCAATGCAATGCCGCCACATCCCTATATGATCCCCTCTCATCCTGAACTCCAAAACACACAACCCTCCCTTATGTCCTGAGTCAAGTGTCCCAATGAGTTATATGGATCAATTTTAAATCCAAATACTGACAGGAATTTCTACAAATGTGATGTTATGTAACAAGTTCCTTATCAATAGTCTACTGTGGGAAGTGATCGGGATATTGATGACTTAAGTGATAATAATACTCCTTGCATTTGATATAGCACCTCATCACGTCTTCAAGACGTTTCAAAGCGCTTCACAGAATATACTGTAAAGTGTAGTGACTGTCGAGTTATCTAGGGTTAATTGTACATCTTGTGAAGAGCTTTGAGACTTTCCCTAGATGTGGAAAGTGCTGTATAAAATTCAGGTAATATTATAAATGTGCTGGGGGAGTGTGTGGGTGTGTGTTGGGGGAGTGTGTGAGTGTGCTGGGGGAGTGTGAGTGTGATGGGGGAGTGTGTGGGTGTGTGTTGGGGGAGTGTGTGTGTGTGCTGGGGGAGTGTGAGTGTGCTGGGGGAGTGTGTGGGCACTGGGGGAGTGTGAGTGTGCTGGGGGAAGTGTGTGGGCACTGGGGGAGTGTGAGTGTGCTGGGGGAGTGAGTGTGTGTGTTGGGGGGGTGTGTGTGTGGGCACTGGGGGAGTGTGTGTGTGCTGGGGGAGTGTGTGTGGGGGAGTGTGTGTGAGTGTGCTGGGGAGTGTGTGTGTGTGCTGGGGGAGTGTGTGTGTGTGTTGGGGGAGTGTGTGTGTGAGTGTGTGCTGGGGGAGTGAGTGTGTGTGAGTGTTGGGGGAGTGTGTGCTGGGAGAGTGAGTGTGTGCTGGGGGAGTGAGTGTGTGCTGGGGGAGTGAGTGTGTGCTGGGGAGTGAGTGTGTGCTGGAGGAGTGAGTGTGTGCTGGGGGAGTGTGTGTGTGTTGGGGGAGTGTGTGTGAGTGTGTGCTGGGGGAGTGAGTGTGTGCTGGGGAGTGAGTGTGTGCTGGGGGAGTGTGTGTGTGTTGGGGGAGTGTGTGTGTGAGTGTGTGCTGGGGGAGTGAGTGTGTGCTGGGGGATTGAGTGTGTGCTGGGGGAGTGTGTGTGTGTTGGGGGAATGTGTGTGCGCTGGAGGAGTGAGTGTGTGTTGGGGGAGTGAGTGTGTGCTGGGGGAGTGTGTGTGTGTTGGGGGAGTGTGTGTGTGAGTGTGTGCTGGGGGAGTGAGTGTGTGCTGGGGGAGTGAGTGTGTGCTGGGGGAGTGTGTGTGTGTTGGGGGAGTGTGTGTGAGTGTGTGCTGGGGGAGTGAGTGTGTGCTGGGGGATTGAGTGTGTGCTGGGGGAGTGTGTGTGTGTTGGGGGAGTGTGTGTGCGCTGGGGGAGTGAGTGTGTGTTGGGGGAGTGAGTGTGTGCTGGGGGAGTGTGTGTGTGTTGGGGGTGTGTGTGTGGGGGCACTGGGGGAGTGTGTGTGTGTGTGGGGGAGTGTGTGTGAGTGTGCTGGGGAGTGTGTGTGCGTTGGGGGAGTGTGTGTGTGTTGGGGGAGTGTGTGTGTGTTGGGGGAGTGTGTGTGTGTTGAGTGTGTGTGTTGGGGGAGTGTGTGTGCGTTGGGGGAGTGTGTGTGCGTTGGGGGAGTGTGTGTGCGTTGGGGGAGTGTGTGTGCGTTGGGGGAGTGTGTGTGCGTTGGGGAGTGTGTGTGCGTTGGGGAGTGTGTGTGCGTTGGGGGAGTGTGTGTGTGTGGGGAGTGTGTGTGCGTTGGGGGAGTGTGTGTGCGTTGGGGAGTGTGTGTGTGTTGGGGAGTGTGTGTGCGTTGGGGGAGTGTGTGTGTGTTGGGGGAGTGTGTGTGTGTTGGGGGAGTGTGTGTGTGTTGGGTGTGTGGAACTGTTTGCCGAGTGGCTGGTGTCGGCTCCATGCGCTGCACTCCCCCCCCCCCCCCCCAGGTCCCGCTGCACTCCCCCCCCCCCCACCCCAGGACCCGCTGCACTCCCCCCCCCCAGGTCCCGCTGCACTCCCCCCCCCCCCACCCCCAGGTCCCGCTGCACTCCCCCCCCCCCCCCCAGGTCCCGCTGCACTCCCCTCCCCCCCCCCCCCAGGTCCCGCTGCACTCCCCCCCCCCCCCCCAGGTCCCGCTGCACTCCCCCCCCCCAGGTCCCGCTGCACTCCCCCCCCCCCCCCAGGTCCCGCTGCACTCCCCTCGCGGCCACTGTGAAGGGAAAAATGAGCGATGGGAGAAGATGTGGAAGAAATTTATGTTTAAATGTATGAATCCTGAAATTGTTATTGTCCCCTCTGCTGTGTGCGGGTGCAGTGGGGGTATAGTTTTTAGGGGGGAACAGCTTCGGGGGGACACAGTTTCAGGGTGGGAATCCGTTTTGGGGAGGGGAGACAGTTTGGGGGACGACAGTTTCGGGGAGCTGACAGTTTTGGGGTGTGGGCTGACAGTTTCAGGGGGGCTGACAGTTTTGGGGGGGGCTGACAGTTTCGGGGGGCTGACAGTTTTGGGGGGCTGACAGTTTTGGGGGGGGGGCTGACAGTTTCGGGGGGGGCTGACAGTTTTTTGGGGGGGGCTGACAGTTTCGGGGGGGCTGACAGTTTTGGGGGGGGGCTGACAGTTTCGGGGGGGGGGGTTGCAGTTGGGGGCAGGAGAAGCTACTTGGGCCCTCCCT
>NW_024704745.1:218023-279957 GCF_018977255.1 Callorhinchus milii | reverse complement strand
TAAGACTGAAATTAAAACCTTTCTTCCATTCTTTGTGATTTTAAAATGAAGTAAAAATAGTCTGACTGCCAGTTTCAGGCCTCTGATCTGCTTTTATTAATAAAAATGTAGAAAGTTATTGTTTTCATGAATGTAGACAGCAGACATCAGTTTGTCTCATGCCGAACCCGAAAACACATAACCCCTGCTATTGCAACACCCCCCAGCACTGCATTGGAGCCTCATCATAGATTATGTATTACAAGTCGTTTTACAAAATGAGTATGAAGTGTGCGCTATTACTGAGATTAAAATAGCTAATCTGTACCAGCAACACACCAACACAACAATCAGCGATTGAACCCAAACTGTAATCGAGCATAAATGCAGAAAGTGTATTCAGTTCCACTATTCAACCGGCATTCTTTCCCTCAATAGAAAACATCACTTCGTCCCCCAATTTAGCACATTTAAACACGTGGAGTTTATTGGTTAGAGCATGCGCCTCGCAACTTAGAGGACCTGGGTTTGATTCTCAGGCATGGAGGGCTTTCAAAGTGAGGACCAGATCTTGACGTATTCTGTGTGATGGGAAGCCAGTGGAGTTGGGCGAGGATAGGGGTGATAGGGTCGCGGAGCCTGGTGCGGGAGAGAACGCGGGCGGCAGAGTTCTGGATGATCTGAAGCCTGTGGAGGGAGGATTTGGGAGGCCGACGAGGGAGTTTGCGTAGTCGAGCCTGGATGTGATGAATGCGTGTATGAGGGTCTTGGCGGCCTGCGGTGTGAGCCAGTGGCGGAGCCGGGCAATGTTGTCAAGGTGGGGAAAGGCGGAGTGGGATGTGGGAGGTGACAGACAATTGAAGGTCGAACAGGACGCCAACGCTTTGTATTGGCTCTGGGTCCCCAAGCCTCGGCCCTTGTCAACCCACACCTAATGCTCTGTGGAATTAGGTGACCAGAATGCATCCCCTCAGGGAGAAGGTGCATTCCATTCCAACAAATTATCTCTGAGATTTCCATGTTCAACGGAATTCACAGCTTGATTTGGAGACCCTTAAGCACGGTGATGATTTCTGCACGTGTTAGACACCCACAAACAAATTGGATCAAGGGGGAGAATGTAATATACGTGTCCTGTAGCTTAGTGGTTAGAGCACTTGCCTCGCAAGCGAGAAGACCTGGGTTCAATTTGTGGCAGATTCAAACATTAGGCAAGTTTCCTCACTCGCGAGTGCTCTAACCATTACACTACAGGACTCCACTCATCACCTCCTCACTGGTCTCCCCAACTCCAACATTCACAAAGTGCAACTGAGTCACAACTCTGCCACGGTATCCTTCCCTGCACCAAGCTCCGAACTCCCATCACCCTCGGTCCCAACTGAACACGACTCCACCACCCTCTCCTTTATCCCCCCCACCCCGCCAACCCCCTCCCCAACCCCACTAACCTCCTCCCCTACCCCGGGTTTATCTGAACAGTCACACAGCGAGAAGTGAGAGAAAGCAGTTTATAAAGAGTCCGTGACGCTCTGTGGAATGAGGTAATCAGGGAGAGCGCACATTCCAGTCCCACAATCCACGGCAAGTTCCAGATCAGGCTGTCATGTGCTGTCACTGGGGCTGGGGCTGGGGGTGGGGGGGCTGGGGGGTGGGGCGGGGTCCTGACGGTGTGGCTACGCCTTTCGAAGGCCTTGAGGACGGCCGCAGTGGAGCGATCCTGTCTGGTCACTGCGCTGAAATCCAGCACCTTCAGCTGTGGGATCATCCCCAGCACTTGGCTCCTGGGGGAGGACATCGATGGGTTAACCCTGAGAGATGAAAGGTTACAACAACAACAACTTGCATTTACACAGGATAGTACAAGCGCTTGACAGTGGCAGAGCAAGGCAGGTGGGGCGGAGGGAGGGGGAGGTGGTGACTGCAGGTACTGTCAAATAGGAAGGTCTTCAGGTACAATCTGAAGATGGGGAAGGAAGGGAGGAAGGACAGGGAGAGCAGGGAGGGGCGGTGGAGGGTGGACAGGGAAGTGAGGGAGGGAATTCCAGAAGGGGGGGCAGAGTGCCAATGGTGGGCAGACAAGGTGAGGATGTGAAGCAGGGCGGAGCCCGCTGAGCAGAGGGAGCAGGTTGGTAGGGGGTTAGGAGGTGGCAAAGGTAGCGGGGAGCGAGGCCATGGAGGGCTTTGAAGGTGAGGACCAGAATCTTGAACTGTATCCTCTATGTGATGGGAAGCCAGTGGAGGATGGGGGAGCCTGGTGCAGGAGAGGACATGGGCTGCACAGTTCTGGATGATCTGTAGCCTATGGAGGGAGGAGTTGGGGAGGCCGACAAGCGGTGAGAGACAGTGGTGGAGCTGGGCGATGCTGCGGAGAAGGGGGAAGGCAAAACGGGTCATGGCACAGATGTGGGGTAGGAAGGATAGCTGAGGGTCAAACAAGATACCAAGGATCCGGACTGGGTTAGTAAAGTGCATCCATGGATGTGATGCTGTCGATGCCTGATGTGTGGAGGCAATGATGGGAACCAACCAGGAGTGCCTTGCTGACCAGTAGGAGACCAGAGCCAGTGGAGTGGAGGCAGCAAGTAGTGGGTTGGGGAGTGAGCAGGTCAGAGAGGTTGAGTAAATTAGGCCTATATTCTCTAGAATATAGAGGAATTAGAGGTGATCTTATAGAAACCTATAAGATTCTTAAGGGTGGATGCCGTGAGACTGTTTCCCCTGGTTGGAGAATCTATAACTAGGGGTCATAGTCTCAAGATTAAGGGTCAGCCTTTTCGAACTGAGTTGAGGAAACATTTCTTCACTCAGAGGGTAGTAAATCTGTGAAATTCTCTACCCCAGAAGGCTGTGGATGCTCAGTCCTTGAACATATTCAAGACTGAGGTTGATAGATTTTTAAAGGATAGAGGGATTAAAGGATATGGGGATAGGGCGGGTAAATGGAATAAGGTTAGAAGATCAGCCATGATCTGATTAAATGGCTGGACAGCCTCGACGGGCCAAATGGCCTACGTCTCCTATGTCTTATGGTCTTATAAGTGAATTGGTTTGTTTCCTGATGAGGAGATTTTAAGGGTTTGTAGAGAGGGAGGTGGGGAGAAAAGGTGGGGGTGGGAGATCGTGCGGGGTGGTGATCGAGCAGGGTGGGGTGATTGTGGGAGAGTGAGGGTGAACACCAAGCCTGGGTGGTTGGGCTGAACGAGTGGTTACCTGTAGCCTTTCTCCAGCTCTACCAGATTGCCGTGCAGTGTGAGACTCCTGAGTGGGACCACTGTGCCCAGCTTCCTGATCTCTGCCAGGTTGTTGATGGAGTTGCCGTGTAGATAGAGAATCTGCAAGTTACTGAAGGTCGTCAGTACCTAGTGACAGACACAGTGTGTGTCATATACTGTCCTCTTTGCTCTGCAGGCTCCAACCTGCTCCGTCCACCACTGGTGACCGGACCTTCAGCCTCTCTACTCCCCAACACATCCCACAGTCCCTTCGCCTCATTCCCTCCCTTGCCACCTTCAAGGCCAGTCTCAAGACCCACAGTTCAGGTCCAAATCCCTGACTGTCTAGCACCTTGGGATGTCCTCCCGACATGAAAGCGCTGTGTAAATATAATGTGTGTTGTTGACAGACCAGAGGGAGTGGGTGCTGGTTAGGTGAGGGTCCTGTAGCTTAGTGTCTAAAGCACTTGCATCACACGCAAGAGGACCTGAGTTCAATTCCCAGGTAGGGCGAAATGTTCGGCAAGTTTCCTTACTCCACACAACAACAACAACAACAAGATTCCATTTATAAAGCGCCTTTCACGTCAGGAGGACGTCCCAAGACGTCCCAAGGCAAACACGCCTGTTTACCTAGCAATAAGTAGGAACCTGGTTGTTAAGTTGATTGGCAGATCGCTTTTCCGGGGGTAATCCCTTCCAAAAAAATAATAATTTGTTCACTCAATCCTTGACTGTTGGTGAGACGCTGCTGTGCGCAATTGGCTGCTGTGTTTCATCCACAAGATATAGTCAATTCACTTTACAGTATATTTTGTGAAGTGCTTTGAGACATCGCAAAGATGTGAGAAAGCGCTATGTCAAATGAAAGGATTATTATTATTACCTACTTCCGGAAAGTATTAGGTGCAGTTTGGCAAGAGCCAAAGCTTGGGGGGACCCCAGAATGTGCGTATACAATTGTAATTTTGTTGTTGTTGGGGAAACTGCTGGAGTCGAACCAGCAACAACACATTACATTTACACAGCACCTTTCACGTCAGGACTTCCCAAGGCGCAGGACAGTAAGGGATTTGGATCCAGATGGGGGTTGGGATCAGGAGGGGTGGAGGGCAGGGTGAGGTAGGAGGGTGACCAAAGGCGCTATCAAAGAGGAGGATCTTGAAGGAAGCAAGGGAGGGAGTGAAGCGGAGGGACTGTTGGATGGAGTTCCAGAGGGTGTGGGGTAAAGAGGCTGAAGGCCCGACTGCCGATGGTGTTGTGGGCTTGACAGGGGGAGTCTTGTAGAGTGTAGGAGAGTATGGAGTCTGTTATGCTTATGGAGTGTTGTTCCTTAGGGAATATGTGGAGGTTTCTCTGTGAGCGGGAGAGGGAATGGGGTGGTCACTGTGAGAGGCAGGAAACGTACAGGATGGATGTGTGCGAGGGAGTTGAAGGAAAGATCGAGCCAGAAAAGGCGAGTGGGGTCGGCCAGCACGTGAGTGAGCAGCTCGTTCAGGAAGCTGATGTCTTGAAGCTGGTTGTTGCTGATGCGGAAGGAGCAGCTGAGGATCCTGCCCTGCTCAGTGTAGGTGTAGGGTCGCAGGCCAGGCCGGGCAGCCACGTCATAGGCCTCTGTGTGGGACAGAGAGAGGCTGAGTGTCAAACACAGCCTCACACAAGATACATTTCAATAACCCAGAGAGAGTGTGTGCTGTCACTGTCTATCACACGGGGAGACGGTGCGCTGTGACTAACATGGAGAGAGGATGTGCTGTGACTGTCTATAACGTGGAGAGAGCGTGTGCAGCAGTTTAGAGTGGGCGGTTCACGTGGAGACCGACAGCAGTGAGGACAGCCAGCTGTTTCTGTGCTATACGTAACAGTCTGTGGTTCTCGAGTCCCATTAACAGACCCGTCAAGGTGTCCAGATCCCGGTAGGAATAATCCACGATTGGCCCATATTCCGCTGGCCGCTTCTCTGGGCTCCCCATCATCAGCGGCCACCTGGGAACAAGAACAAGCCTGGAGTCTTGTAGTTCAGTGGTTAGTCCGCTCGCCTCACAAGCTAGAGGAGCCAGGTTCGATTCCCGAGTAGGGCGAAATCTTAGGCAACTTTCTTTACTCCACATGCCTCTGTTTACCAGTGGTTAGTTGATTGGCGGATCGCTTTCCGGGGTAACAATCCCTCTCCCCCAAAAATGTGGACACTCAATCCATGACTGTTTGTGGGACACTGCTGTGTACAATTGGCAGCTGCATTTTGTCCACAAAATATACAGTTACTACTCTTTAACAGTGTATCCTGTGAAGCACTTTGAGATGTCTCAACAGTATGATAAGGCGCTATATCAAATGTAAGGATTATTATGAAATACTTCCCGGTCTCTGTCCTAAAATCACCCCTCAACCCGTGCTTTCTACCTCGTTGCCTGGCGTGCCTGATAGGATTGTTATGGGTTTCTTTTCTCAATCTCATTTAGCATCTCACATCCTTCACCGATTCCCTCAAACATGTCGGAGCTTCACAAATCTCCTGCTTTGTTCTCTAGGTACCTCACGGATATGGTTCCATCTCCCTACTCTAACCCCATTCCCTGCTCTCTTCCCATTTTGACTGTACTGGTGCTCGCTCCCCCACTGGAGCTCTCAGCTCTAAACCCAATCCCCATTAAATCCAGTCGCCAGACTACGGCACTACCTCACCCCTCACGCTGCTGAAACTCTGGTCCACGCCTTTGTCACCTCAAGGCTGGACTATGGGAACTCTCTCCTCGTCGGCCTTCCCGCCACCTCCCTCCACACTGCAGGTCATTCAGAACTCTGCAGCTCGTGTACTGTCCCGCACCAGGCTTCGGGACCACATCACTCCCACCCTCGCTCGCCTCCACTGGCTCCCCATCCCCCAGAGGATTGATTTCAAGATCCTCATCCTCACCTACAAGGCCATTCATGGCCTTGCTCCCTCCTACCTCTCCAACCTACTATCCCCCTACCTACCTGCCCGTACCCTCCGTTCCTCTGGCTCTGGTCTGCTCCACGTCCCCGCCCCAACCGCCCTACCATCGGTGGTCGGGCCTTCAGCCTCTCAGCCCCGAGGCTCTGGAACTCCATCCCCCAGTGCTTTCGCCTTGCTTCCTCCCTTTCCTCCTTCAAGGCCGGTCTCAAAACCTTTCTCTTTGACCGTGCCTTCAGCTCCCCTCTCGACTCTCTTCCCCCTCCTCGCTCCCTCCCTTCCCTCCCTCACCCTGACCATTTCCCCCCTCCTCGCTCCCTCCCTTCCCTCCCCTCACCCTGACCATTTCCCCCTGCTCGGGCCATGACCCAACTGTGCAGCGCCTTGGGACGTCCTCCTGACGTGAAAGGCGCTTTATAAATGGAATCTTGTTGTTGTTGTTGTTGTTGTTACCAATGACTGTTTGCAGTCAGAAATCCACATTGTAACAGTTTCTGCCTTGGGTCAGAAATTCTAACCTTTTCTCATGGGGGAGAAGGTTCTCAGTTGATGTCTTCCTGTCAATGACTCACTGATCAGTCGTAACTTTACCAAAACTGTCACAACAACAAAAACGTTTGCCCGCTGTCTGCCTTTCCCTTACAAAACCCTCCCAATATTTCATGTGTCTGCAAATGTATCCACTTGGCCCCTGTGTGGGCTCAGTCCTTCCATGATGTTTCCTCTCCATTACTTGTGATGTCGTTTGGACAATGGTGGGGTCACAATGAAGCCTGTGATTTGTCTTTTCCTCAGGGTTTGTTTGGGTTGTAGTTGGTGCTGCTGATCTCAGTGCACAACAACAACAACGATTGATGTGTTCATTTATGTGTATAATAATTCTTGCATTTGATATAGCACCTTATCATGTCTTCAAAATCTGTACTAAGACAGTGTGTCTGTGTGTGTCTGTTTGTGTGTCCGTCAATCATGCAATAACCGATAGAGACATGATGTAGAGACATGATTTATATTTTATCGGAAAGGTCTTGCACTGGGGAGTGTCATGGGCATACTTTTTGGGGGATCTCCTATCGTTGATGAGCTATATTAAAATATGCTTTAACTAAGCCCCAAAATATGAGGTATGCATCACATTCTGCAACTGCATAGTGACAGAGGAAAGCACACACCGTTCAGAGAGATACATCTATATGCTGCAACAAATGTTTGGCACTTTTTCTGAGAGAGAGAGACTGAGATAGTGAGAGAGAGACTGAGAGAGAAACTGGGAGAGAGACTGAGGGGGACACTGGGAGAGAGACCGAGAGAGTCACTGAGAGGGAGAGAGAGAGACTGGGATAGAGACACACACACACACAGACTGGGTTGAGAGAGACTGAAATAGAGACAAAGAGAAACTGAGAGTGAGATTGGGAGAGAGACTGAGAGAGGGAGACTGAGAGAGAGAGATACTGAGCGAGAGACAGAGAGAGACAGACTGTGAGAGAAAATATATTAAAGAAGTCCTCCCACAGGAGTCCTCCCAGCTGAGCAGAGATAAAGATGAAATGTCTGTCTGTCAATCTGCATTCCATATTGGATCCTTTGGTTGCAAGCGAAGCTGCAATGTGTACAGCTAGTAATAATAATAATCCTTGCATTTGATATAGCGCTTTTCATGTCGGGAGGACGTCCCAAAGCGCTTCACAGAATATACTGTAAAGTGAATTGACTGCATATTTGTGGGCGAACGCGGCAGCCAATTGCGCACAGCAATGTCCCACAAACAGTCGTGGATTGAAAATGACCAATTTATTATTGTTTTTGGTTTTGGAGGATTATTATTATTAGACTCTGTGTGGAGTAAGGAAACTTGCCCAAGGTTTGGCCCTGATCTGCCGGGGACTGAACTCAGGTCTCTCACTTGCAAAGCGAGTGCTCTAACCACTGAGCTACAGGACTCCACCCACTGAGCTACAGGACTCCACGGTATACTGCAAAGTAAATTGACCGTATATTTGTGGGTGAATCACAGCAGCCAATTTCACACAGCAGTGTCCCACAAACAGTTGTAGATTGAGGGACCAAATTGTTTTTTGAGGGATTATTACTTTGGAAAAGCAATCCACCAATTGACTAACAACTGGAATCCACTTGTCTGAGGTTTTGCCCTGCCCGGGGATCAAACCCAGGTCCTATCGTTTGCAAGACAAGTGCTCGAACCACTATGCTACTGGAGTGTGCATCTATTATATAAAGCTATTATTATGAAATAAATAAAATAATCAGAATTGGTTGCTCAAAAATCCACAACTGTTTGTGGGACACTGCTGTGCGCAATTGGCTGCTGCGTTTCACCCACAAAACACACAGTCACTACACTTTACAGTATATTCTGTGAAGCGCTTTGAGACGTCTCGAAGATGTGATAAGGCGCTGTATCACATGCCAGGATTATTATTATTACACTGCTGGACCTCAATTATTATTGTTGTTGTTGTGAGCAGTGCTGCAGCCGGGGTATGTGAGGAGGCCATTCCCCCTGTGTGTGGGGGGAGAAATCCTTACCTGCCTCAGGGTCTGTCTCTCCCTCCATTTGTGCACGCACGCGCGCACACACACACCCCAGGCTCCGGGGTAACTGCTACGCGCAATGCACGATGGGAGTTGTAGTTCCCTGCGTCATGTGATGCCACATGTTGAGTGCCGTCACCTCGCTGTCGCCCGGTGCACGCCGGATTTGTAGTCGTCGTCGTCACGTGGTGCTGCTGCACCTTGGACGCCATCATCTCTGTTGCGCGATGCATGCTGGGAGTGGTAATTACGCGGTCCATTTTACAGCCGAGAAGACGGCCATTCGGCCCATTCCGTCTGTGTTTTTTCTTTCAAGAGCGACCCTTTCAGCCCCATCTACATCCGTCCCTCGACCCCTCCGCTCCACGTTTGGCGGCCACGACATCCCGAAACTTACCAACCTGAACTGTCCCATCAAGCAATCCCATTGGACCATCCGCCTGTCCATCAATCCATCCTGGGCTCCCATTTGACCCTCCGCCTGTTCAACCCATTCTGTGCTCTCATTGGACCTTTCACGTGTCGATACATTCACTCCTAGTCCAATCAAGCTCATCCCTAACAGCACAAGCACCGAATTCGCGGGAAATATTGCGGGTTTAACGACCCTGGTCGATACTCAGTGACTGGTGACACATTACTCGTGGATAAGCTTTACTGGTGACGTATTACACGGAAATACGCAGTAACTGGTGACATTTACGGGGAGACACCCAGTTGCCGGTGACGCAGTGTGGGGGGGGGGTCACGAGTGACCCGGATGGCGGTGACGTGTAGAGCCAATGAGAACGTGGGGCTCGCGAAAAGCGTTTGAAATTTGAATCTGACTCAAAATAACCGACATACGAAAGGCGGGAGCGCGCGGCCCCGGAGCCGCCACAGCCACAGCCCGACCCCGGGACACCGACAGCTACAGCCCCGGCTTCACCAATCCCAGCCGGATACCCGGTAACAAGCAAGTCCGCCCCTCCGGGGTCCAGCGCTTCAGTCCCGGGAGGAAGGAGGGGGAATTGGGTGATGGTGTGGGAGGGCAGGGCTCTGGGCTCTGGGCTGGGGAGCCAGTTATAATAATACTATTAATAATAATCCTTGCATTTGATATAGCGCCTCATGTCATTGAGACGTCTCAAAGCGCTTCACAGAATACACTGTAAACTGAAATTAACTCTGAATTTTGTGGATGAAACGCGGCAGCCAATTGTGCACAGCAGTGTCCCTACAAACAGCCGTGGATTGAGTGACCACATTTTTTTTCTGAAGGATTATTACTACCAGAAAGTGATCCACCAAAGAAAGTGATCCACCAATTGACTAATAATCGGGTTTCCTTCTTGCTGCTACATAAACAGAGGCGTGTGGAGTAAGGAAACGGGCCTAAGGTTTTGCCCTGGAATATACAGTTGGTTGATAAATACAATGTTATCTTCATCCAGTGAGTCTATGAACCTGTTCTTGATTTAATAAAATAATAATAATCTTTGCATTTGACACTGCTGTGCGCAATTGGTAGCCGTATTTTGTCCACAAAATACACAGCGATGACACTTTACAGTATATTCTGTGAAGCGCTTTGAGACGTCTCGAAGATGTGATAAGGTGCTGTATCAAATACAAGCATTATTATTGTTTATCGGTTTCATTTATTTTAGCAAATAACTTGCTAAGTGTCAGCTTGGCTCAATGGGTGGGACTCCTTTGAGTCCTAAGCATCAACTTGTATTTATTTCAGACAGAACACTTGAAGTGGTCATTAAAAATGCAATTATGCCCTAGTTTTGGGCTTTAAGCTCTCAGTCCAATCTGACTTCAGACTGAGGTCCCATCTACTTTGATGAGACATGGGGTTGACTTCCGCGTGTATGCGGATGACGCCCAGCTCTACCTTTCCTCCCCTACTCTCAACTCCACGACCACCGATGTCCTGACGGCCTGCCTGTCCGACGTCGAGTCCTGGACGAGAGACAACTTTCTTCAGCTCAACGTGCGAAAAACCGAGGCCCTCCTGATTGGCTCACGTCAGCGCCTCCGCACCTCAGGCGCTGACACCATCAGCATCCAAGGCTGCACTCTCCACCTCTCAAAGCCAGTCAGGAACCTCGGCGTTTTGTTCGACCCTGAGCTGTCCTTTCTCCCTCACATCCGCACCACAACTGGCACCGCCTTCCATCACCTCCGGAATATCGCCAGATTACGGCACTGCCTCGCCCCTCACGCTGCTGGGACCCTGGTTCGCGCCTTTGTCACCTCAAGGCTGGACTATAGGAACTCTCTCCTCGCCGGCCTTCCCGGCACCTCCCTCCACAAGCTGCAGGTCATTCAGAACTCTGCAGCTCGTGTGCTGTCCCGCACCAGGCTTCGGGACCACATCACTCCTACCCTCGCTCGCCTCCACTGGCTCCCCATCCCCCAGAGGATTGATTTCAAGATCCTCATCCTCACCTACAAGGCCATTCACGGCCTTGCTCCCTCCTACCTCTCCAACCTACTATCCCCCTACCTACCTGCCCGTACCCTCCGTTCCTCTGGTTCCGGTCTGCTCCACGTCCCCCGCCCCAACCGCCCTACTATCGGTGGTCGGGCCTTCAGCCTCTCAGCCCCGAGGCTCTGGAACTCCATCCCCCAGTGCCTTCGCCGCTTCCTCCCTTTCCTCCTTCAAGGCCGGTCTCAAAACCTTTCTCTTTGACCGTGCCTTCAGCTCCCCTCTCGACTCTCTTCCTCCTCCTCGCTCCCTCCCTTCCCTCCCCTCACCCTGACCATTTCCCCCCTGCTCGGGTCATGACCCAACTGTGCAGCGCCTTGGGACGTCCTCCTGACGTGAAAGGCGCTGTGTAAATGGAATCTTGTTGTTGTTGTTGTTGTTGATGTGAATTTTAAAGATCTTGTAACTGTATTGGAAAAAACGCTTTCCTGCTAATGTTCCACCTTAGACCCCATCTCTCCCATTCTCGCCCGACTCCATTGGCTCCCTATCCTTCAGAGGATCCAGTTCAAGATCCTGGTCCTCACCTCGCACCCTCCTTAGGCTCCTTCAAGTCCAACCTCAAAACCCTCCTCTTCAACCATGCCATCAGTCACTCCTCCTTCCCCTCCCTGACTCCAGCTCGCTTCTGAAATACTGTACACTGTCCAGTGCCTTGGGACGTCCTCCTGACGTGAAAGGCGCTATACAAATGTAATGTTGTTGTTATAGTCATTTGCCTAATTGCTGTGATCCTATTGAATGCAAATTGGCTGCTTTATTTGCCTACAATTGCAATCGCTATGTGGAATCCTGTAGCTCAATGGTTAGAGCACTCGCCTTGCAAGTAAGCAGACCCTGGTTCGATCCCCGGGAGGGCAAAACCTTAGGCAAGTTTCTTTACTCCGCACGCCACTGATTACCTAGCAGTAAGTAGGAACCCACTTGTTAGTCACTTTTCCGGGGATAATAATCCCTTCAATACAAAAATACATTTAAAATAATTATATGCATTTAATAATAATTTGCATAATATATTCTGTGAAGCGCTTTGAGACATCTTGAAGACATGATAAGGCGCTATATCAAATGTAAGGATTATTATTAAATACAGTCACTATATTTGATAGCAATCAAATATAGGAATTGACCTATGTTCAGATTGCTTTAGGGTTAGAGTGAGCTTCAAATTGAGGTATTGTTTACTGAGTTTAAACACTGGATCAAGTGACCCCTAAAATATAAAGGCAAAAATATAAGTTGCCAGTAACAACAACAACAACAAGATTCCATTTATAAAGCGCCTTTCACGTCAGGGGGAAGTCCCAAGGCGCTGCACAGTTGGGTCAGGACCCGAGTAGGGGGGAAATGGTCAGGGTGAGGGGAGGGCAGGGAGGGAACGAGGAGGGGGGAAATGGTCAGTGTGAGGGAAGGGAGGGAGCGAGGAGGGGGTAGAGAGTCGAGAGTGGAGCTGAAGGCTCGGTCAAAGAGAAAGGTTTTGAGACCGGCCTTGAAGGAGGAGAGGGAGGAAGTGGCGAAGGCACTGGGGGATGGAGTTCCAGAGCCTCGGGGCTGAGAGGCTGAAGGCCCGACCACCGATGGTAGGGCGGTTGGGGCGGGGGACGTGGAGCAGACCGGAGCCGGAGGAACGGAGGGTACGGGCAGGTAGGTAGGGGGATAGTAGGTCAGAGAGGTAGGAGGGAGCGAGGCCGTGGATGGCCTTATAGGTGAGGATGAGGATCTTGAAATCAATCCTCTGGGGGATGGGGAGCCAGTGGAGGCGAGCGAGGGCGAGGGGGAGGGAGGGCGAGGGTGGGAGTGAGGATGAGGGCGAGGGGGAGGGTGAGGGCGAGGGTGGGAGTGATGTGGTCGCGGTGTCTGGTGCGGGACAGTACACGAGCTGCAGAGTTCTGGATGACCTGCAGTGTGGAGGGAGGTGGGGGAAGGCCGCGAGGAGAGAGTTCCCATAGTCCAGCCTTGAGGTGACAAAGGCGTGGACCAGGGTTTCAGCAGCGTGAGGGGTGAGGTAGTGCCGTAGTCTGGCGATGTTCCGGAGGTGATGGAAGGTGGTGCCAGTTGTGGTGCGGATGTGAGGGAGAAAGGGCAGCTCAGGGTCGGAACAAAACGCCGAGGTTCCTGACTGGCTTTGAGAGGTGGAGAGTGCAGCCTAAATGCATCTAAAAGGGAGTTTTGGAGTCCTGTAGCCTAGTGGTTTGACCCTCAACTATCCATTGTCCACATCCTATCCACATCCGTGCCATGTCCCACTCTGCCTTCCCCCACCTCCGCAACATTGCCCGGCTCCTCCACTGTCTCACACCGCAGGCCGCTGAGACTTTCATACATGCATTCATAACATTCAGGCTTTACTATTGCAAATTCCCTGATTGTCGGCCTCCCTAACTCCTCCCTCCATAGGTTGCAGATCATCCAGAGCTCTGCAGCCAGTGTCCTCTCCCGCACCGGGCTCCATGACCCTATCACCCCCATCCTCGCCCGACTCCACTGGCTTCCCATCACACAAAGGATACAGTTCAACATCCTAGCCCTCACCTTCAAAGCCTCCATGGCCTTGCTCCCCCTACTTCTGCCTCCTCCTAACCCCCTAACAACCTGCCCCCTCCCCTCCCTCTGCTCAGCGTGCTCCGGCCTGCTTCACATCTCCCGCCTCGTCCGCCCCACTTTTGGCGGGCGGGCGTTCGGTTACTCTGCCCCCACCTTCTGGAACTACATCCCACAGTCCCTCCGCCTCGCCCCCTCCCTTGGCATCAACAACAACAACAAAATTATATTTGTATGGAGCCTTTCATGACCCTTCTCAAGAACCTTCTCTTCAACCATGCCTTCGGTCACCCTCCTTCCCCCCCACAACGGGCCTCCACCCTTCTTCCCCCCCCCCCGCTGCCCCCTCCACGATCCTGACCCCCAGCTCGGGTCCGAAACACTGATTGTCCAGCGCCTTGGAACATCCTCCCGACGTGAAAGGCACTTTACAAATGTAATGTTGTTGTTGTTATTAGTTAGAGCATTCGCCTTGCAAGTAAGAGGAACTGGGTTCAATTCCCGGGCAGGGCGAAGTGTTAGACAAGTTTCCTTGCTCCACACACCTCTTTATCTGGCAGTAAGTAGGAACCCAATTGTTAATCAATTGGTGGATCGCTTTTCCAGAGGTAATAATCCCTTCATCAATAAATAAAATGGCTGTCACTTTTCGTCCCCAAAAAGTCACTACACTTTACAGTATATTCTGTGAAGTGTTTTGAGATGTCTCAAAGACATGATATATCAACATATATCAAATGCAAGGGTTATTATTTGATCTTTAAGATGAGTCGGCATACAGGGGGAAAGGGCAGGTCAAAAAAATTACTTTGCTGTCCTACCATCAGTGTGTGAGCTGGCAGGGAGGGTGGGGGTAGGAGTGTGACCGAAGGTGCGGTTGAAGAGGAGAGTCTTGAGACATGTCTTGAAGGAGGCAAGGAAGGGAGCAAGGCGGAGGGACTGTGACATGTGGTTCCAAAGGGTGGGGGCAGAAAGGCTGAAGGCCCAACTGCCAATGGTGGGGCATGCCGCGAGGAGGACATGGAGCAGGCCGGAGCCCGCTGAGGGGAGGGAGTGGACAGTTTGATATGACTACCCGCTATTCTGGGGAATTCTTCCCCCAAAATCCCAGCACTTTCTCCCATGCCTTCAAAATTCTTTAAGCTTCTCTCTCTGAGCCCTATGATCAGCATCTCCCTGCTACATCCCGGTCCTGCCTAAGCTCACAGACCCTGAGCCTCTTTGAAGCATTTTGCGCACCTATCTGGTGTGAATACGCACATGTAAAGCTCACTGTCAACACTGATGGTTCTACGGCTGCGGTACTTAGAGCAGTGAAGATGAAACCAGATGCCCCAGGGGGTCAGAGGTGCACTGTTGAGCGTCTGACTTTACATTCTCGCACTGGGATTGGGGGTCAAGAGGTAGAAAAAAGGTCATTGGTTTAAAGTAGCAGGGGATGCAATAGGGGTGGGACAGGAAGTGAAGGCATATTGTGTCCAGGCTGGGGAATGTGGAATGTAAATGGTTGCCTGCAATTGTCTCCTTGTTTGAGGGAGTGCAGAGAGGAGAGCAGCAAACCCTGACCGAGGAGGTGGCAGTGAAACTCCACACACGTGTGTCTAACGTCTCTGAGCTCAGAACGCTCACTGTTCACTTCAGTGCAGTCTGGCCAGCTGGCCACTTGCTGCTTTCGTAAGCTGATATTTCAAGGCCTTATTTGGCTTCCCTTGCTCTCTCTCTCTCTCTCTCTCTCGGTCTGCTAGTTTTAGCTTGGTTTGTTACTGTGGCACGACCTGCCCAGAATCAGCGAGGCTCTGCTGAGTAAGCAGGCATTCTCTCCTGTCTGCTGTCTTTCAAACTGCTTGGCCCTAATTTTCGTGGACTGAGTCTGTTATTTTTATTGTTCAAGACGGCTTCCTCTCCTCTTGTCACCGTGCCAAACAAGCAAAAGGATTTGAATGGCAATTGGGGCACACCCTCTTTAATAACCTTGCCATCTGAATATGCTAAGAGAATTCATCTCAGCTGTCAACTAACCTCTCTTGTGGGCTAGCCCCCACCCCATCCCAGCGCTTGGCGAAACATTTGTGTGTTTTTTGATGGACAATGTTTTGAAATGCTGAGAGCCCGAAATTGGCACCTTGTGAATTGGATCTTTATTGAACATTTTATGTGTGCTCTATAAATCTTGCATTTGATATAACGCCTTATCACGTCTTTGTCTCAACACACTTCAAAGAATATACTGTAAAGTGAATTAATTGTTTCAATTAACTGTGCAGCCAAATGCGGCTGTGCCTAGGGACATCCTCCCGATGTGAAAGGGGCTATATAAATGTGTTGTTGTTTTGTGGGTGAAATGTAACAGCCATTTGCGCACAGCAGTGTCCCACAAACAGTTGTGGATTGAGTTACCGCATTATTTATTTTATTTTTTATTTTTGAATGGATTATTACCCCGGAAATCTAACAACCAGGTTTCCACTTACTGCTCGGTCAACAGAGGCGTGTGGAGTAAGGAAACTTGCCTGAGGTTTTGCCCTGCCCAGTAATCATACCCAGGTCCTCTCGCTTGCCAGAAGAGTACTCTTAACCACTGAGCTACAGGATTTATGGTACATAAGATGCTGTGAACTTTTTGTTTTGTGCATTTATTCAATTTGGCTCACCCCACCATCGGCAGTCAGGCCTTCAGCCGCTCTGCCCTCACACTAGGGAACCCATTCCTCACTAGAGATCATGCCCATTGGAGGAGAGCAATGGGCATGATCTCTAGTGTTAGTAGTAAGGAATGAAACTGGGTGTTTCGCCCACAAAATATACAATCAATTCACTTTACAAGATACCCTATGAAGCACTTTGAGATGCAAGGATTATTATTATAGGGGTCAAAAATGTTGAGAGCAGTATATCTGCACTAATTTGGTGCAGTCAAATTGTGAGTATGAATCCAATATGGGTATGTGTGTGTGTGTGTTCCTCTGTCTCTGCATGTGCTTTTCTCCTGCTCATAACAGGCTCTACAGCCACATCACTCCACTTCTTTCTTTGTGGAGTCCTATAGTGTAGTGGTTAGAGCACTTGCCTCGCTGAGAGGATCTGGGGGTTCAACTCCTGGGCAGGGAGAAACATTGGGCAAGTTTTCTTACTCCACACACACACACCTCTGTTTACCTTGGAATAAGTAGGAACCTGCTTGTTAGTTGGTTGGCGGATAGCTTTTTCGGTAGTAGTAATAATTTCAAAAATAATAATAATGTGTTCACTCAATCCTCGACTGTGTGTGGGACACTGCTGTGAGTAATTGGCTGCCGCGTTTCTCCCACAATATCCACAGTCAATTCACGTTACTATATTCTGTGAAGCGCTTTGAGACATCTCGAAGACGTGATACGGCGCTGTATCAAGTGCAAGGATTATTCTTATTAAATTTATGATGATCCTGCAAATGTGTTGAAGTGAACTGGTACCAATGTGGAGGCAGTATTTGCTGTGGGATTACGTGCTGTATGTTTTGCCTCTGTTGGATGGTTATGTTTTTCCAGGCACATTGTGTTCATGATGCCTTGTGCTGTTTTTCAGGGCTTTTGTCAGTCTAGTTCCTCAAGATGGTGCTGCACAGAACCAAGGCTGAGGCTCTGGTGAAATGGGTAAGAAGCAGCGGACAATTATAGAGATTCTGATAGCAACACTTAACTGGAACTGGCCTTGACTTGAATAGGGAACAGGGGTGGGTTGGGGCTGTAAATAGTATATATATTAAAATATATAGGGTATTAGCTTAGCTAAGCAATATCTTCAGAAGTTTGTGAATTCATGTCCATATTGGGATTTGAGCTCGTAGTCTAGGCTGACAGTCTATCTTTACAGTAAAACATGACGTCTATTCCCTTGAGTTTAAAAGGTTGAGGGCTGATCTAATTGAGGTATTTAAATTAATAACAGGGATTCGATAGGGTAGCTGCACAGAAACTATTTCCTCTAGTGGGGAATCCAGAACAAGAAATTAGAGCCAGGCTATTTAAGGGTGAAATCAGGAGGCAGTTTTTCACCCAAAGGGCAGTTGGAATCTGGAACTCTCTCCCCCAAAAGGCTGTGGATGCTGGATCCGTTCACAATGTCCAGACTGAGGTGGATAGATATTTGTTAGGTCAGGGATACGGGGCAAGGGCGGCTAATTGGAGTTGAGGTACAGATCAGCCATGATCTTATAGAATAGTGGAATAGGCTCGAGGGACTGAATGGCCTCTTCCTGTTTCTAGGTTTCTAAAAGTTCTGCAATTTGTTTTGAGGTGTTGCAATGATGGATCAAATGGACTGAAAAAGAGTTCATTGTTTCCACTCTCATACTCTTGAGATTGTAAAACATCCACTTGCGGTGCTCAGTCACACCTGGCTCAATCTTTGCAACCTGGGCTTTGGGTTTTGTGCTGAAAGATTGTGGATGTTATCACAGTGAAAGAGGATTGAGGGAAATGGGCCGAAGGTGGTGAAATGGAATTAAAATGACGAGGTTACAAAATGGGTGGGTGCTGATGTAGGGGTTGGCACGAGCCACATCTGGTTTTAGTCCTATTGTAACTGACAGATGTTGCACATTGCCACAAAATACAAAGTCACTGCACTTTACAGTATATCCTGTGAAGCTCTTTGAGACATCTCGACAATATCAAATGCAAGGATTATTATTTGGTTTTCTCTCTTTCTCCCATCAGGTTAACAGTCTTAATTTGTCGGACAAAATCGAAAATCTGGCCCAACTTCGCGATTGTGTTGTGTTCATCAAAATGGTCTGCTGGATGTGAGTGAAAGAACTGCACACAGGGCCTTTCATATATGCAGAGGAGACACCTGATCAATAGCAGATGAGGAGTGTTCGAGACCGCTATGCTGGGACTTGTTTAAGAAATAGCTCGATTCTGTCGTTAGGCGAGGAAGCCCTTTAGGCCATTGTGTCTGTGCTGCTGCTACCTCTTTAAGGGGCTTTACTGATGCCATATACCATCTCATTCCCCACATCCCTTGTGGAATCCTGTAGCTTAGTGGTTAGAGCATTTGCCTCGCAACTGAGAGAACCTGGGTTCGATTCCCAGGCAGGGTGAAACTTTGGGCAAATTTCCTTACTCCACATGTCGCTGTTTACCTAGCAGTAAGTAAGTAAATTGACAAACAACTCAGTTGTTTGTCAATTGGCAGATTGCTTTTCCGGAGGTAATAATCCGTTACTTTTTTTTGTTTAATAATCAATCCTGTTTGTGGGACACTGCTGTGTGCAATTGGTTGCCGTGTTTCGCCCACAAAATGTCAATTAACTTTACAGTATATTTTGTGAAGCCCTTTGAGACGTCTGAAAGTCGTGCTTTATCAAATGCAAGGATTATTATTATCCCTTCACATTATTCGGTGTTCATTTTTAATGGAGTGTTCTGCAAGGATGAGATCAAATGGTCCAAAGGGCCTTTTTCATCAGGACCTTTTATGAGTAATTTATGCCAGGACATTAGATTTCTGACCAGGAGTCATGTGTTTTCAGTCCCTTCCATGCCCTATAATAATAATTTTTGCATTTGATATAGCGCCTTATCACATCGTTGAGATGCCTCAAAGTGCTTCACATATACTGAAACAAAAACAAAGAAAGTGAGTCAACGTTTCAGGTTGCAACTGCGTTCTGACGAAGGGTCATGGACCCAAAACGTTGATTCACTTTCTTTTCTCCATAGATGCTATACCTGACCTGCTGAGTGTTCCCAGCGACTTCTGGTTTTGTTTCAGTATATTCTGTGAAGCGCTTTGAGGCATCTCAACGATGTGATAAAGCTCTATATCAAATGCAAGGATTATTATTGCTGTGAAGCACTTTGAAATGTTTCAATATGATAAAGCATTGTACCTTGTTTCCGGCCTTAATATGTCTTTAATCTGTTCCCTTTCCTGCTTTCAGAAGTGGGAAGGAAAGTGACTCTTATCAGATTGAAGACCAAACCATTGAGGATCGCCTTCGGTTTGTCTGCAACTTTTTAGCACGTAAGTAAAAAGTAATACATAATAAGCTAGAACCTCCTGTGTACACACCCTCAGAAGTGATCTGGACCGTGGTCGATTTCCTCTGAGAAGCTGTTAATGGCTGAATAGCCTGACGTCGACACTACCAACAATATGCACATATTATAATGTGTGTGTATTATATGTATGGCGTTTCACAATGGCGGAGTGCGACGCCGAGCCTGGGAGGGAGTGGGGAGGTGACCGTAAGCGTGGTCGAAGAGGAAGGTCTTGAGGCACGACCTGACGATGGGGAAAGAAGAAGGGAGAGTGTTATAGAGTTTCAGGGCATAATGGTTGAAAGTGAAAATGGCAGCTGATGGTGGAATGGAAGGGGACAAGCAGGAGGCGGGAGGAGTAAGCAGGTAGGGAGGTGCCAGAATATGAAGGGATTTAATTACTAGTGTATTGGATCTTGAAATCCTCCAGGAAGTAGCTTTGATCTTCACTGCACAGGAACAGTGTGTTGTCCACCATTAAAATGAGGATCAAGCTCTGGGCTCAATAAATGAAGGGTCATTTCTTGTGGTAATATGTGTGAGTGAATGGACCTGTGAACTCCCAACTGAAGGATCCAGTAAATACAGACTGAGTTTATCCATCTCCCTATAAAGCACAGCATGTAATGTTTCCTTGTAGGTCAATGCATTAGGAGATATTAGTTAGAGTGGGAGTTTTCTTCCTTTTCCTGTTTTGAATACGTTGTTTGAAGGGATGTGTGGACAGCCCTGCTTATTGAATGACTGGCCCCCCTGCTCTATTTATAGGATCAGAACGCAAGACAAGTCAGCCAGGTAAGAGCACTTCATGTTACCACAGTGACTTTTCAATGGCTGCACTTGACTTGCTGGGCATACGGCTGTTATTTTCAGGCTCTTTTGCAAAGTGTATTAGAAAGACCCACTGCTATTGCTCTGCTACATTTGTGGATATCGTAATCTCTCTCTATATATAAATGATAATAATAATCCTTGCAATTGATATAGTGCCTTATCACAGAATGCACTGCAAAGTTTGTTTTGTGGGCGAAATGTGGCAGCCAATTGCGCACAGCAGTGTCACACAAACAATTGTGGATTGAAGTGACCAAATTATTATTTTTATTTATTTTTTTGAAGGGATTATTACCCCGGGAAATCGATCCGCCAATTTACTAACAACTGGGTTCCTACTTACTGCTGGGTAAACAGGCGTGTGGATAAGGAAACTTGCCCAACATTTCGCCCTACCTGGAAATTGAACCAAGTCTTCTCGCTTGTGAGACAAGTGCTCTAACCCCCTACACTACAGAACTCCATTTTCTATGTGTTGAGGGAAAAAATATTTTTAGAATCGTCAAACCTTACTTCACATAAACCCATTGAGCCATCAAGTCTGTGCTGGCATTTTCGTCATGTGACCTGTAGAGGCTAATCCCACTCTCCCGTTCATTCCCCCCACACCCCATCTAATTATTTTTTCGGAGTCCTGTTAAATTGGTTGAAGCACTCGTCTCTCAAGCGAGAGGACCTGGGTTTGATTCCCAGGCTGGGCCAAATGTTAGGCAAGTTTCATTACTCCACACACCTCTTTACCTAGCAGTAAGTAGGAACCTGATTGTTAGTCGATTAGCAGGTCGCTTTTCCGGGGGAATAATCTGTGAAAAAAAATGCATATAGTATATAAACAAAGATAATTTGATTGCTGAATCAAACTGTTTTTGGTACACTGCTCTGCGCAATTGGCTGCCACATTTCGCCTACAAAATATACAGTCACTAAACTTTACAGTGTATTGTACAGTGTACAGTGTACACTGTGAAGTGTTTTGACATGCCTATTATGTGATAAATCGTTATATCAAATGCAAGGAATATTATTATTTATGCTGATTGACAAATAATAAGTTTATAGCAGAGAATTGCACATTCCAAACATCCTCCGTGTAAAGGAATTTTATCTCCTAAGCTCTGGGTAATTCTCCCTGGACTGCACAGCATCCTGGGACATCTTCCTGATGTGAAAGGTGTTATGTAAATTTGTATATTTGTGTTGGCTGTCTTAAAGTTGTGTTCTGGCTTGCTTGCTTTTTGATAGTCTCGGAATTCAATTTTCTGTGTGTTTTTTTATCTCTCTTTCAATCTGTGACTGATGTCCGCTGTATAAGCAGATGCAAAGTTAATGGAGCTTCAAGTTCTTTCAGTTAAAGTCGCCTGAACCTAGAAATTCAGAGAGAGGATGGCTGCGTGGGTCTAATGCATTTAAACGTTTCATACCTAGAAACGGGAGAGAGGCCATTCAGGCCCTCGCGTCTGTTCTGCCATTCTATTAAGATCATGGCTGATCTGCATCTCAACTCCAACTTCCTGCCCTTGCCCCATAATCCCTTGATATCCTGACCTAACAAAAATCAATCCACCTCAGTCTTGAAAATGGATCCAGCCATATTCTACAGCCTTTTGGGGGAGAGAGAAACTGCTTCCTGATTTCACTCCTAAATGGCCTAGCTCTAAATCGTTTCTTTGAATCTACCCTATCAAATCCCTTCATTATTTTAAAAACCTTAATCAGATCATCCCCCAACCTTCTAAACTTAATGGAATAGAGACCTGGCCTCGTAATTTAACCCTTCCTCCACACAATAAATTTCTCCTTGGAAATGGAGTGTGTGAGATTTCATCATCCTTCAAAAGTGGCCTCCGCTGCAGACAAGCGAGCCTTTTTGACCTCGAAATGTGGACCTTTGTTCACTGACTGTTGTGTGATTAACTGCTGCTCTGGACCTTTTATAGTATAATGATTAGAGCAGTTGCCTTGGAAGCGAGAGAACCCAGGTTCGATTCCCAGTAGGGCGAAACCTTACTCCGCACACGCCTCTGTTTACCCAGCAGTAAGTAGGAATCCGGTTGTTAGTCGATTGCCAGATCGCTTTTCCGGGGGTAAACATTCCTTCAAAAATACAATAGAATAAAAAAAATTGGGTCACTCAATCCATGACTGTTTGTGGGACGTTGCTGTGTGCAATCGGCTGCCATGTTTTGTCCACAAAATATACAGTCAGTTCACTTTACAGTATATTCTGTGAAGCACTTTGAGACGTTGTGAAGAGGTGATAAGGCACTTTATCAAATGCAAGGATTATTATTATTATTTTTACTTTCACTGATCTGCAGAGCACTTCAAATACAACTCATCTGTTGGAGATCTAGTTTCTTGCCAAGAGTTCCTGTACGGAGAGGATGTGGAGCTGGAGGTGGCCAAGGTGAGGTCTGCTTGTCTCTGTGGCCACCCTAATGCCGCTCGGTGTCCGAGGCCCCTCTGGTGGTCAAAGGTAGGCCCCACCCACTGCAGGACTGAGCTACACAGTAGCTCAAATCTTGAATTAAACCAATCTCAGCCAGGTTAAAGGTTGGGGCTTTGGTGCCGTTAGGTTTAGGCTGAAGGGGAATCAGCCATGGCTTGATGGGGACTGTATCCAGCCTGATCTCTGTCCAGATGGAGTCTTGCATCTTCGTGGTTAGAGCTCTCGCCTCGCAAAAAAGAGGGCCTGGGTTCAATTCCTGGTCAGGGCAAAGTTTGGGCAAGTTTCCATACTCCACACACACGTCTGTGTTTACCTAGCAGTAAGTGGGAACCTGGTTGTTAATCGATTGGCGGATTACTTTATTTTTTTGAACGGATTATCTGAAGGGGATAATAATCCCTTCAAAAAAATCAATAAATATAACAATTTGATTTGATTTGATGTATTTGATCACTCAATTCATGACTGTTTGTGGTACACTGCTGTGCGCAATTGGCTGCCGTGTTTCTCTCCGAGCATTTGACAGTGGCGGAGCACAGTGGCAAGCAAGGTAGGTGGGGTGTGGGGAGGGGTGACCGTAAGCACGGTGGAAGAGGAAGGTTTTGGGCGGGCCTGGAGATGGAGCAGGAAGCGGCAAGACAGAGGGATAGAAGAAAAGAGTTCCAGAGAAGAGGACAGCTTCCTCCAGCTCTATGTGCACACCTACGAGGTAGACGTGGGTGAAAGACATGAACTAATCATTGTTTGCTGAGCGGACAGGGCAGAGTTATAGTTATAGAGGTGGTGGGTGTGAAGGACAATTCAATACAAATTTCCAGTTGTACAGTAAAACTCACATAAGTATTTTCAGTTGCATTTACTACAACAACACATTTGTATAGTGATCTGATTTATTCAAAGTACAGGTTATGTCAAATTTACATAAGTCGTATCATATATGACTTGTGTATGTGTTGATCAAATCTCACTTAAACACAAGTACTGTACTGGGTGGTAACATTAAGGCAAGGCCATGTACCATGTTTAACCCCATGCATATTAAAGCTATGGCAATCCTACACAATATAGCACCTTTCATGTCGGGAGGACAACAGCAACACATGACCTTCCACGTCAGTAGTCCGGGATTTGGACCTGATCTGGGGTGGGGAGGGCGAGGGCAGGGATAGTTGGTGTAGGAGGGTGACCGAAGGGGCAGTCGAAGAGGAGGGACTTGAAGGAGGCAAGGGAGGGAGCGAGGTGATGGGACTGTGGGATGGAGTTCTAAAAGGTGGGGGCAGAGAAGCTGAAGGCCCGACTGCTAATGGTGGGACAGGGCGGGCAGGTGATGTGGAGCAGGCTGGAGCCCACAGAGCAGAGGGAGCGGACAAGTTGATAGGATGTCCTGCACAGTACTGTCCAGGGACCCGGCCAGGAGGGCAACTTCAATCCTATTTGCTATGGGATGGAGAGCCAGTGGATTTGAGCAACTTTGTTGTGCGGGGGGAGATGTGGTGATGGGCACTCAGAGCTTGGTGTGGGAGAGGACCAGGGCTACTGAGTTCAGGATGATGTGTCAGCTTGATTTAAATAATAACAGATTCAGAGGTATCTCGTCCTTCCACAAATGTTAGAGATTCACCCACAAAATACACAGTCAATCCACTTTGCAATAGATTTACAATATATGTAGAGTCCTTAGCTTAGTGGTTAAAGCACTTGTCTCACAAGCGAGAGGACCTGGGTTCGATTCTTGGGCAGGGTGAAACACTGGGCAAGTTTCCTTACTCCGCAAGCCTCTGTTTGCCTAGCGATTAGTAGGAACCCAGTTATTAGTTGATTGGCGGATTGCTTTTCTGGGGGTAATAATCCCTTCAAAAAAAAATAATAATTTGGTTACTCAACCCATGTGTGTGTGTGGGACACTGCTGTGTCAAATGAAAGGATTACTATTATTATTGATCACCGTCTTTAATGGTATTTTCAGGTGACTGTTCTCCTCCTCCATTACTACACATTAGCCAAGCATTTGCCGTCTGAGTTTGAGACTCTGGATACACAGACCCAGGTAAAGCAATGTGCCGTTGCTCAGAAAGATAAACACATAGAAACATACAAACAGGAGGAGGCCATTCAGCCCCTTCAGCCTGTTCCACCATTCTATAAGATCATGGCTTATCTGTATCTCAACTGCATTTATCCATCCTTGCCCCATATCCGTTGATACCCTGACCTAACAAATAGATTGCATTGATGGACTTTATACCAAGTTCCTATTCTATCTGTTTGAGTACACATTCATTCAGCCAGTGTCCTGATCTTCCCCCACATTAATAATTCTTCAAAAAATATATGATCACTCAATCCATGACACTGCTGTTCGAAATTAGCTGCTGCATTTCGTCCACAAAATACACGGTGAATTCACTTTACGGTATATTTTGTGAAATGCTTTGAGACGTCTCGAAGCCATAATAAGGCACTATAACAAATGCAAGGATTATTATCGTTAGTGAGAGCTGCTCCTTTCCCAACAGGGTGAGCTGGTGGCCATCCTTCGCTATGTTCTCGACAATGAGGATGGCATTCACTTGGACAATAACCTGTCCACGTTTTTGCGGAGCAGAGGTAAGATTTCCAATGTTCCCAATTTTGAGCAACACATTTTCTGCCTCTCGTTCCTCCTCCGCCAGCCTCCCCTCCACCCCCGACCCCACCTTCAAAAGAGAGTAGAATCCCTTTATCTGGACGCCAGTTAACCCCGGACGCTGGGTAAATCTAACAAAACGCTCAGCACTGATTCATTTGTATTCTTGCCTGTTTTAAATATGTCAGTTAATTTGGACAAAAATCTGGTCAAAATGCCGTGCTGAATGTTCTCACACGGGCCTTCTGTTTGTCGAGCGGCTGCATTCAGCCATCAGGGGCTCCAGGATGGAGATGGGAGGAGTCTAATTGATTGACTGACAGCGAACTCCAGCCATTCACAAGAGGCTGGAGTTGGGCTGTTATTCAGTGAGGGGGAAGAACTAGGGAGACGATGGGTGGAATCAAAATCCTGATTGGTTGACAAAGCTGTCAGTCACTTCAGAGTTGCTGCTAATTGGTCCCCTTCCCGTCCAATGGGAGGGAGGAAGTGCTGCCGCCAATGCTCTGCTGAGCAGGAAGAGGTAAGAGAACTTTGGACGCCTCTTAAACCGGACATAATGGCCGAAAGGCCTCCTACTGTTCCTATGTTTCTGAAATGTAATTGTTTCCCTGAAAGTGCTGTGAGACCTGATGCTTTTCTCTGGTTCCCAGCGACTTCACCTGTTGCCCAGCTGTTCAGCGCCAGCTCGGATGAAGCCGCCTCCCCAATTGTCACCTGGAGAGGAGGAGCACTGAAGACGCAGTTTGCGTCCACATCGAGTGTGTACAGGTCAGCAAGGTGCTTTTCTGAGCCCAGCTTTAATCATGCTCAGTACAGAGGCCAAACATGGCAGTCAATTGCGCACCGCAGTGCCCCACAAATAATCGTGGATTGAGTGACCAAATTATTACATTTTTATGTTTATTACCCCCAGAAAAGTGATCTGCCAATTGACTAACAGCCGGGTTCCTAATTTATATATTAAAACCGGGATAAAGAGAAAGAACCGCCAAGGTAACAGTCTCTACACCCTCTCAGACAATCACGAATTGCCAAACACTGGATTGGAGGAGATCACTGCAGTTTTAAACTACATTCCTTACGATGGCCCAACCTATACATCTACATTTAATACTTGGATTTTATTATTTTTAAAAGGAAATAAAGTAGTGATAAATGATAAATATATTCAAAAATCTTACATCTGCACATCCGAGTCCAGAGTGCCTTTTATTCAAGACAAAATAATTTGAATTTTTTTCATTTCATGCTCCACTCCTCTCCTCTCCCCCATTTGTTCTTTACAATTGTGTAATACTAGCTCTGAATTTGTCGCAATTGCCTGGACAATACAATATATACTTTTATGTGGATTCTTGTAGTGTAGAGGTTAGTGATGAAGTGAGTAACCAATTTATTTCGGCGGATTGTTGGCCAGGGCACTGGAGAGAAAAAAACTTATTTTTTCAAACAGTGGAGTCCTGTAGCTCAGTGGTTAGAGCAATTCCCGAGCAGAGCGAAACATTAACCAAGTTTCCTTACTCCACAACATGATAAAATGGAGTTCTGTAGCTCAGTGGTTAGAGCACTCGCCTCGCAAGCGAGAGACCTGAGTTTAATTCCCGGGCAAGATGATGTTGGCCAAGTTTCCTTACTTCACACGCCTCTGTTTACCTAGAACATAAGAACATAAGAATTAGGAGCAGGAGTAGGCCATTCGACCCTTCGTGCCTGCTCCGCCATTCAATAAGATCAGGGCTGATCTTCTCACCTAACTCTGATTACCTGCCCTATCCCCATATCCCCTAATCCCTCTATTTTTCAAGAATCTATCAGTCTCAGCCTTGAAAATGTTCAAGGACTGAGCATCTACAGCCTTCTGGGGCAGTGAATTCCATAAGTTCACTACCCTCTGAGTGAAGAAATGTTTCCTCAACTCTGTTCTAAGAGGCTGACCCTTAATTTAAGACTGTGACCTCTGGTTATAGATTCTCCTCCCGGGGAAACATACCCTCAGTGTCTACTTTATCAGCCCTTTAAGAATCTTATAAGTTTCAATAAGATCTCCCCTAATTCTTCTGTACTCCAGAGAATACAGCCCCAGTTTATTCAGCCTCTCCTCATAGGTCAGTCCCCTCATCCCAGGAACTAACCGAGTGAATCTACGCTGCACCCCCTCCAGGGCAAGTATGTCCTTTTTTAAATAAGGACCAAAACTGCACACAATACTCTCGGTGCGGTCTCACCAAAGCCCTATACAGTTGCAGCAAGACTTCCCTACTCTTATATTCTAAACCTTTCGAAATGAACGCTAACATGCCGTTCGCCTTCTTAGTTGCTGCTGCACCTGCAAACTAACTTTTTGGGACTGGTGTACAAGGACACCCAAATCCCTTTGAATACTAACTCTATCTAACTTCTCCCCTTCCAGAAAATAATCTGTTCTTTTATTCTTGCTACCTAGGTGAATAATTTCACACTTGCTAACATTGAATTCCATCTGCCACCTACTCGCCCACTCCCCGAGCCTATCTATATCTTGTCACAATCTTTTTGCATCATCCTGAGAGCTCACTCTGCTACCAAGTTTAGTATCATCCGCGAATTTAGACACATTACATTCAATGTCCTCGTCCAGATCATTGATGTAAATGGTAAATAGCTGAGGCCCAAGCACTGATCCTTGTGGCACTCCACTAGTTACATCCTGCCAATTCGAGAATGATCCGTTTATCACTACTCTCTGCTTTCTACCCGATAGCCACTCTTCTATCCATGTTAATATTTTCCCATTAATCCCGTGGGCCTTGATCTTGAGTAACAGCCTTTTGTGTGGCACCTTGTCAAATGCCTTCCTAAAATCCAAATATACCACATCTACTGGTTCCCCCTTATCCAACCTGCTGGATACATCCTCAAAAAATTCTAAAAGGTTAGTCAAGCATGACTTCCCTTTTGTAAAGCCATGTTGACTCTGCCTAATCTTTTTATGGTCTTCCAGGTATCCCATAACTACGTCTTTTATTAAGGACTCAAGAATTTTCCCTACAACTGACGTCAAACTAACTGGTCTATAGTTTTCCCTATTTTCTCTCCCACCCTTCTTAAATAGTGGAGTTACGTTTGCAATCTTCCAATCAATGGGAACTTTTCCAGTATCCACAGACTTTTGGAAGATTATAGACATGCCATCCACTATCTCAGTAGCCACCTCCTTTAAAACTCTCGGATGCAGGCCATCCGGTCCAGGGGATTTATCGGTTTTAAGACCCGACAATTTACCTAGAACCATCTCTTTACTAATGTTAATCTCCCTAAGTTGCTCGCTAACATTGTCTTCTTGGTCCTCTATTTTTGGTATGTTTCCAGTGTCTTCTACGGTGAAGACTGTAGAAAAATACTTGTTTAATGACTCTGCCATGTCTTTGTCCCCTATTATAATTCCTCCGGTCTCTGCCTGTAATGGACCCACATTCACCCTCGCTAGCCTTTTCCTCTTTATATATTTGTAAAAACTCTTGGAGTCTGTTTTTATGTTCTTTGCTAGTTTGCCCTCGTAATCTATTTTCTCCCTCTTGATCAATTTTTTGGTCCTCCTCTGTTGTTCCCTAAAGTTCTCCCAATCCTCGGGTTTACTACTCATCTTCGCTGTTTTATAGGCTTTTTCTTTTGATTTGATACTTTCCCTAACTGCTCTAGTTAGCCATGGCTGCACCACCTTTCCCATGGCATTCTTATTCCTCAAAGGAATATGTGCTCGTTGGGAATTTTGCACTATCTCCTTGAATGTCTGCCATTGCTGGTCTACCGTCAAATCTTTAAGTTTAGTCTCCCAGTTTATTCTGGCTAAATCCTCTCTCATACCAGCAAAGTTGGCTCGATTTAAATTGAAGACTTTTGCTTCAGACTTAACTACTTCCCTCTCTAACTTAACGCTAAATTCCATCATATTATGATCGCTTTGCCCGAGAGGAGCCTTAAGTTCCAGTTTGCTGATCAGCCCTGTTTCATTACACAAAACAAGGTCTAATATGGCTTGTTCCCTGGTCGGCTCCTCAGCATATTGATCTAGAAAATTATCTCTAATACATTCTATAAACTCCTCTTCTATGTTACCTTTCCCAATTTGGTTGTCCCAGTCTATGTGCAGGTTAAAATCACCCACAATTAGTGTCTTTCCTTTGCTACATGCTCCACTAATCTCTTGATTTATACCTTGAGCGATACTTTGACCACTGTTTGGGGGTCTATAAACTACTCCCACTATAGTTTTCTGCCCCTTGAAGTTACGTATCTCTACCCATACTGACTCTACATCTTGCTTTTCAGATTTAAAATCTTTCCTCTCTACTGTTTTTATCCCATCCTTTATTAGCAGGGCCACTCCCCCTCCTCGTTTACCACATCGCCTATCTTTCCTATATACCACGTAGCCGGGAATATTCAGTTCCCATCCCTGATCACCCTGTAACCATGTCTCGGTGATGGCTACTAGATCATACCGGTTTGTCTCTATTTGTGCAACTAATTCATCTATCTTGTTACGAATGCTTCGTGCATTCAGATATAGCGCCTTTAATTCTGACTTCCGGCTATTAACCCTATTCACCAGCACTCTATCACTGTACTTCCTTTCCCGGCTTGACACACTTTGCTCTTCTCCCTTGTTAATCTGCTCTCTTGCTTTTGTTGATCTCAAGTTTAACTGTGGTGGACTATACTTTACTATGTTTTTACCTCCCCCCCCCCCTTAGTAGTTTAAAGCCCTTTCTACCTCCCTATTTATTCGCGTAGCCAGGACATTTGTCCCAGCCCTATTTAGGTGGAGCCCATTCCTTTGGAAAAGCTCCCATCTTCCCCAATACTCGTGCCAGTGGCCCATGAATTGGAATTCCTGCTCTCCGCACCACTCTTTTAGCCAGGCATTCAGATCTATGATCTTCTTTTGCCTGTACCAATTAGCTCCTGGCTCAGGTAACAGTCCCGATATCATCACTTTGGAAGTTCTATTCCTTAGTTTAATTCCCAATTCCCGGAACTCGCTCCTTAACTCGTCCCTACTGGTCCTACCAATGTCATTGGTCCCTATATGTACCATTACGATTGGATCCTCTCCCTCATGCCTCAAATTTATCTCCAGCCCGGCGGTGACATCCTTCACCCTGGCCCCAGGAAGACAACAGAGTCTTCTTGTCTCCCTGCTACGGCTACAGAAAACTGTATCAGTCCTCCCGACTGTCTCATCCCCAATAAGAATTACATTTTTAACCTCCTGCACAGGGGTGTTGGGGTCAGTTTGCCCGTCTTCCTCGCAGATTTCCTTGTCCACACAGGTTGCCAATATTTCATACCTGTCAGACAAGGCTAAAGTCTGGGATTCTTCAGCCCCTCTCTTTCGGGAACGCTTGCCTGCCCGCCTGACTGTCACCCAGTCATGTCCGTCGCTGCTACATTCTTCTGCCTTGGGACTCAGGGGAGTGTGCGGCTCCAGGATAAAGCTGTCCAGGAAGTTTTCTCCATCCCTAATGCTGTGCAGCATCTCCACCTGAGACTCCAGCTCAGCTACTCTCAGCTGGAGCTCTCTGATTTCCAGACACTTGCGGCAGACGAAGTCGCCCGGACTTAAGGCGCCCTCCATTGACTCCCACAGTTTACCCGCCACACCATCTTCACAAACTTTGTATAGATACAAAGATATATAGCCTGCCCCCACTTCCCCCTCTGCACCTAATTCCCACTCTCACCAAATTCCCTCACACTCTGGCCTCACTCTAGACGTAGCTCGTGTGAGGTTCTCGCAGCTATCTCCCATTTATACTTTCTGGGTGCAACCCGTTTCTGATTTGCTCAGCAGTGATTTGGAATTAACGCCTAATTAAGTGATTAATCAATAAGTTAATTTAATCAATAAGTTATTTGTTATTGGCTCAGCTTAATTGGCTACAGCTGCTCCCTGTAAAGTTACCCCACAAGACCAATGTACCAATGGTATCAGCAATTTTAAATAACACAGGAATTAAAACAACAACAACTACTACAAGACTTGAATAACAACAACAACAAATCGGGTTATGTACTCACAATAGCAGTTTTCACAACACTCACAGCAGCAATTCCCACTCTCACCAAATTCCCTCACACTCTGGCCTCGCCTTACTCCGGATGTAGCTCACTCTGGGCTCTCGGCTCGAGAAGTAAGTAGGAACCCAGTTGTTACTCGATTGGTGTTTCATTTTCTGGGGATAATAATTCTTTCATAAAAATAATAATAAATTGGTCACTTCAACCCATGATTGTTTGTGGGACGCTGCTGTGTGTAATTGGCTGCCCAGTTTCACCCACAAATATACAGTCAATTTACTTCACAGTATGTTTTGGGAAGCGCTTTGAGACGTCTCGAAGATGTGACAAGCTGCTGTATCAAATGCAAGGATTATTGTTATATCGATTGCAAGTATTTTTATTATTATTTTAAGTAAGGAAACCTTGACTTATCTGGGATGTTGCTGTGGTTTACTCTCTCTGTTCTGTTCACTGCCTGACACCTGATGTGTCCACACTGCAGTTACGTGCCGTCCGGTTCCCCCACATCACCGATGCGGGACTTCATCCGGACGCCACAGGTTCAGATGCGCCGTCTTAAGACACAGCTGATGGACATCAGGACACTTCGGGATGAGCTGGAGATCGAACTGACAGAAACCCGGAAACAAGTCACAGAGAAAGGTACCCCAAGGATGGGCAGATCACATCACATCAGTTCATGTCTCCCAGTGAGACACCTTGGCTAATCTGTCTGCTTCTCTCCCCCAATACACACATCATACACACCACATGCGTACACCACAAGTTTACACCATGCGTGCACCACTCACGCACATACCACACATGCAGCGCACACCTCGCACGCGCAGAACACACACGCACACCATGTGCGCACCTACACCATGTGCACACACCGTATACCACACACATGTATACCACGGACATACACACGTACACCACAGACATACACGAGTATACACACGTGCGCAGGTACACCACGTGCGCGCGTACACGCCACGCGTGCACACACCACGCACGTACATCACATATGGATAGTGCCACTACCTTATAGGACAATATAGATTATAATAGTACTGTAGCTCAGTGGTTAGACCACTCGCCTCACGAGTGAGTGAACCCAGGTTTGATTCCTGGGCAGGGTGAAACGTTGGGCAAGTTTCCTTATTCCACAAGACTCTGTAAACAATAAGTTTGCAATAAGTAATAAGTAAGTAATAATTACAATAAGTAGGACTCCGGTTGTAGGAGTCGATTGGCGGATGCTTTTCTGGGGGTAATGATTACTTCAAAAAAAAATATGGTCACCAATCCACGACTGTGTGTTTGGAACACTGTTTGCAACTCGCTGTTGTGTTTTGCCAGAAAATGTACAGTCAGTTCACTTTACAGTATAGTCTATGAATTGCTTTGAGATGTTTGGAAGACACGATAAGGCGCTATATTGAATACAAGGATTGTTTATTGCCTTTCCACCACAGCATATAATTCAACAGCTGATTTTAAGATGTTGCTCACCCCCACGCTGGAGCTTTCTATTCTAATCCCATTCCCCAACTATTCCCCCATCAATCTCTTCAAAAATATTTTTTTTAAAAATAAAGAGAACAAAAACAATTTGTTTCACTCAATCCACAACTGTTTGTGCGATGCTGCTGTACGCAATTGGCTACCGCGTTTCACCCACAAATATATAGTCGATTCACATTACAGTATATTCTGAGATGTCTCAATGACGTGATACTGCACTGTATCAAAATGCAAGGATTATTATGTTATTAAATATCCTTTAATATTTGGATTGCTTGGGTGTTTGTGCTTTATTTATTGATTTAGCTCTGTGTTTTACAGACACCCAGATTTCAATCCTCCAACAACGCATCGACCGTCTGGTGAAACTGACTGAGAGTCAGGCCAACCAGAAGGAGCCTGGAGAGCTTGTGTCTCTGCGGGAGAGCAATGAAAGGTAGCACTTCCTGTAAATCCAGCTGTGCCTTCCCCAAACAACTGTATTTTTATAGCACCAAGCTCGGTGACCCTATCATTCCCAACCTCTGCTGGCTCCACTGGCTCCCCATCCTATCATAGAATCTTACAGCACAGAAGGAGGCCATTCAGCCCATTGTGCCTGTATCAGCTCTTTGAAAGAGCTACCAACTAGTCCCACTCCCCCGCTCTTACTCCAATAGCACTGCACATTCTTCCTTTTTAAGTACCTATCCAATTCCCTTTTGAAGGTTATTATCGAATCTGCTTCCACCACCCTTTCAGTCCGTGAATTCCAGACCATAACAACTTTCTGGGTTAAAAAAAATGTCTCTTTGTCTCCCCTCTGGTTTTTTTGTCAGTTACCTTAAATCTGTGTCCCCGGTTACTGACCAACCCGCCAGGAGAAACAGTTTCTCCCTATTTACTCGTATCAAAACTCCTCATTATTTTGAACACCTCTATTAAATCTCACCATAACCTTCTCTAAGGAGAACAATCCCAGCCTCTCACCTTAAAGCCGTTTAGTCCACATAATTGTAGTCCCTCATCTCTGATATAATTCTGATAAATCTCCTTTGCACCCTCTCGAAGGCCCTGACATCCTTCCTAAAGTGTGATGCCCAGAACTGGCCACAGTACTCCAGCTGAGGCCTAACCAGAGGATTTTGAAATCCTTCTCCTTGCTTTCAATGCCCTCCACAACCCTTTCAATCCTAACGACCCTTTTTCTAGGTAAATACAGCAGTATGATCCCGTAAACAGACATAAGAAAGACGTGAGCCCACAAAATACACGTCAGTTCACTTTACAGTATATTCTGTGAAGCGCTTTGAGATGTCTCGAAGACGTGATAACGAGCTATATTGAGTGTAAGGATGATTATTATTATTATGAGAAGGACAAATAAATCCAATCTGCTGCTCAGGTTAACAGGAGAACCTCTTCTCTTTTTTTTTNGGCCCGTGAACAGACCTCTGTTTAATGGGACTCAAAGGATGGTTCTTAAAAGAGCGTAGCCGTGATGGGCTAGATGGCCTCCTGTGTAGATCTGTAAATCTCTATGGTTCTACGTCTCGTTTGAAAGACGGCACCTCCCAACAATACAATGCTTTGCCCAGTACTTTGCTGAAGTGTCCTGCAGCTTAATGGTTAGAACACTCGCCTCACAAGCCAAAGGACCTGGGTTCAATTCCTGGCAGGGTGAAACCTTAGGCAAGTTTCCTAACTCCACACACCTTTTTTTCTACCTAGCAGTAAGTAGGAACTCAGTTGTTACCTTGATTGGCTGATCGCTTTTCCAGGTGTTATAATCCCTGCAAAAAAAAAAATAATAATTTGGTCACTCAATCCACGACTGTTTGAGGGACGCTGCTGTGCGCAATTGGCTGCTGCGTTTGGCCCACAAAATATACAGTCAATTCACTTTACAGCATATCCTACGAAAGGACGCTTTGAGACATCTCGAAGACGTGATAAGGCACTATATCAAATGCAAGGATTATTATATTTTATCATTATGTTAGTGTTATTATTATTGTATTTTATTATTATAGCTCAGTCACTGACACACCAAAGTGAAACCTAGATCTCCAAATGTGAGAGGAGCAGCAGATAATTAGTATTATTTTATAACTCTGGGGACTATGCAGAGGGACTGAGATGGCTTTTTCCAGTCCTATACCGTCCACTCTAACTGTCATACGTCCTTTATTCTCTCCTCACAGTTTGCTGACTCGTTTGCGGGACATTCAGAAGCAGTGTCAGGACCTGAAAACAGAGAAGACCCAGATGGAGCGAAAGATTGACAAACTTGAGGAAGAAAATGGTGATCTTTCTTATAAGGTACCAGCTGGCACAGGGGACAGGAACTCCATCCCACAGTCCCTTCACCTCACTCCCTCCCTTGCCTCCTTCAAGGTCCTCAAGACCATCCCCTTGGACTGTGCCTTTGGCCACCCTCCTGATCCCAATCATCAGCTCAGGTGCGGATCCCTGACTACCTTAGGATGTCCTCCTGACTTGTAAATGTCATTTGTTGTTGTCATGAGATCTTTAAAGTCCACCTCAACAGGCACTTTGGTTTAATGTCTCAGCCAAAGGACGACATTTCAGACATTGCTTACCCCGTGTCATCTTAGACTTGAGTTCCAGGTTCTGACATTGGAGCTTGAACCCACAACCTTCTGGTTCCCAGGCGCCAGAGTTACTGACTGAGCCAGGCTGACGCACACAGCTTGTTTATACATCACATGGCATGGTGTCATTACCACGGCAACATTATTGACCTGTAAGTCGGCCGTTTTGTTGTCCGTGGTTACTAAAAATGGGGAGGGCAGAAAGTCAAGTCTCTTCGTCAAATTAAAAACAAAATGAAAACTAATGATCTTAGTTATAACAACAACAACAATTTGTATTTACACAGCACCCATCAGGCAGAATTACGTTTGTGTAGCACTTTCACATGGGGAGTACATCCCAAGATGGGGAAGGAGGGGGCAAGGCGGAGGGTTAGATGGAGAGAGTGACAGAGTCTTGGGTCGAAGTAGCTGCAAGTGCGTTCCCCAATGGTGGAACAGAGGGCAGGAAGGACAAGCAGGAGGCTGGAGGCAGCGGGTTGTGGGTTGGTGAGTGGCAGGTCGGAGAGATAAGGAGGTGCCAGGGTATGAAGGGATTTGAAAACACGTGAGAGAGTCTTGAAATAATAAACTTTCTCTGTACCCCTCCCTCCTGCAGGTGCGGGACCTGGGCAGCCACCTGCGTCAGTCCCAGAAAGCCCTAAATGAATTGGCTGACGAACACGAGACAGCAGTGCCTCTATGGGAAGGCAAACAGAAAGAACTGGAAAGGGAGCTCACTGGTGTTCTCATTGAGAAGGTAAGAGCTTCTCCTGTATGTGAGTCAGGGGCTTGTGCTTATAGAATCATAGAATATTACAATGCAGAAGGAGGCCGGCCATTCTGCCCATCGTGACTCTGGAAGAGCTACCCAATCATTCCCACTCTCCTGCTCTTTCCCCATATCCTTGCAAGTTTTCCTTTTGAAAGTTGTTATTGAATCTGTTTCCACCAGCCTTTCAGGCCATGCCTTCTTAGGTGCCAGAATATGAAGGGATTTGAAAATGTGTGAGAGGATTGTGGGAATATTCCCAGTTTTTTACACTTGCTAGGGAGAGGTGGGGGTAAAAGTGAGGCAGGGGGGCCAAAGCCAAAATGGGTCTCAAACTGCTCAACCAGGAGGAACATTAAAGAGTTTGTGAGGAGCGGCCTTGCTGTAGACACAGCGAATAACCCTTGCTGGACCGAAGGGCTTTAAGACTAGAGAAGCTGGGATTATTCTCCTTGGAGCAGAGAGGGTTGAGGGGAGATTTAATAGAGGTGTTCAAAGTAATGAGGGGTTTTGATAGAGTAGATAGGGAGAAACTGCTTCCTCTGGCGGGTGGGGCAGCAACCAGGATACAGATTTAAGGTAATTGACAAAAGAACCAGCAAAAGACGAGACTTTTTTTNAACCCAGAGAGTTGTTGCGGTCTGAAATGCACGGACTGAAAGGGTGGTGGAAGCAGATTCGATAATAACCTTCAAAAGGGAATTGGTAGGCACTTGAAAAGGAAGAATTTGCAGGGCTATTGGGGCAAGAGCGGGGGAGTGGGACTAGTTGGTGGCTCCTTCAAAGAGCTGACACAGGCACGATGGGCTGAATGGCCTCCTTCTGTGTTGTAAGATTCCATGATTTCTGGGCTTTTAACATTATGTAATCGTATGAGTATAAGTGGAGGATATTGAAGAGTATTTTTTTGGAGGGGAGAGGAGACGGGAATGGGGACTGCAAGTCTTTTTCATTCCAAACAGATGATAATGTAACATCAAGCACATGAACTATGTTCACTCTTGTTCGAGGTCCATCTCTTTCACTGCACATTTGGTCATCGTTCCCCCCATCCCTTCTACCCTTAACTCCCACCGTCAGCTTTTGTTCCAAGACTGTTAAATGCCTTGGGATGTCTTCTTCTTAATAATAATAATCCTTGCATTTGATACAGCGCTTTATTACGTCTTTGAGAAGTCTCAAAGCGCTTCACAGGGTACACTGTAAGTGAGTTTACTGTATATATTTTGTGGGCGAAACACGGCAGCCAATTTGCGCACAGCAGTGTCCCACAAAGAATAGTGGATTGAGTGACCAAGTCATTATTTTTATTTTTTGAAGGGATTATTACCCCCGAAAAATCAACCAATTGACCAACAACCAGGTGCCCACTTAGTACTGTACTGGGTAAACAGAGGTGTGTGGCGTATGGAAACTTGCCAAGGGTCTTGCCCCACCCAGTAGTCGTACCTGGGTCCTCTTGCTTGTGAGGCGATTGCTCTAACCACAACGCTACGGGACTCCAGGTGTAAATTTGTATTGTGTGGAACTCCCATTATAAATGTGGGTCGGGGCAGAGAGGGAGTTGATCTGACGAATGTTCATTTTTTTTGTGTGTGGCAGAAATGTTTGGAGGAAAAGCTACAGATCCTGGAGGGGAAACTGTCCATACTGGAGGACCAGTTGAAGGCGGCTGGGGAAACCCACAGTGGCTCCAAAGGAGAGGTTATGGGTGATGTTCTCCAGGTAGGAGCCCTGGTTTATAAACCTATCCTCCCTCATTATTTCATAGGAAAGGAGGAGGCCATTCAGCCCCTCGAGTCTGTTCTGCCATTTTATTAGATCATGGTGATCTGTACCGCAAATCCAATTACCCACCTTTGCCCCAATATCCCTTGAAACCCTGACCTTACAAACATCTATCCACCAATGGACAATGTGAATGGATCCAGCCATAATCCATAGCCTTTTGGGGAGAGAGTTCCAGATTCCCACTACCCTTTGTATGAAAAACTGCCTCTTGATTTCACTCCTAAATGGCCTAGCGCTAATTTTAAGATTATGCTCCCTTGTTCTTGATTCCCCCAACAGAGGAAATAGTTTTTTTTTGTAGCTACCCTATTGGAATCCTGTTATTTTAAAAAACCCTCAACCTTCTAAACTCGAGGGAAAACAAGACACATTTATAATAATAATCCTTGCATTTGATACAGCGCCTTATCACGATTTCAAGACGTATCAAAGTGCTTCACAATATACTGTAAAGTGAATTAAATTGATTATATATTTTTGTGCATGAAACACAGCAGCCAATTGTGCACAGCAGTGCCCCACAAATAGTCGTGGATTGAGGAACAAATTATTATTTTGTTTTGAAGGCATTATTGCATCCAGAAAAGCGATCCACCAATCCACTGACAACCGGGTTCCTACTTAGTGCTGGGTAAACAGAGGTGTGCGGAATAAGGAAACTTGCCCAACGTTTCGCCCTGCCCAGGAATTGAACCCGAGTCCTCTCGCTTGCGAGGCGAGTGCTCTAACCACTGAGCTGCAGGACTCCACAATGTGATATTTTGGTACATTTGATAACCGTCTCCTCTTACACTCCCTCCTTCCGGTTGCAGTTGGAAGCTCTGAAACAGGAGGTGTGGCAGCTGAAGGGCAAGGTTAGTGAGCTGGAACAGGAGAGAGTACAGCATGGAGAGGAACAGCAGCGTCTGAGTGAGAGAATGGCCGGCCTGCAACAGGCCAATGGGGACATGGCCCTTGAGAAGGCTTTGCTGGAGGAAGCTAACCGTGCTCGAGACGAGCAGCTGGACCTGCTGAACGCCGAGATGGGGAGCCTGAAACTTGCTCTGACACAGAAGGAGCTGGAGTTGGAAACGAGAAACCAGCAGGCAGGGGAGTGGGCAGAGCGCGAGCGGTCCGCATTGAACACTGCGCTGGATCTCAGCTCCAAGCTCGCTTGCCTAGAAGAAGCCTTGAGATCTAAAGAGGAGGCAGTGGCTGGCTTCAGGCAGGAGGTGGAGGCGGAGAGAGCAAGCCAGGTCCAACAGCTAGCTGCTATGCAGGAAGTGTCGCAGAGAGTTTTAAGCGAGAAGGAATCTGTGGTGCTGCAGTATACTGCCTTGAACATCTCAAAAGAAATAGATGTAGCGGCTTTGGCTCAGCAGGTTGAGAGGTTGGAGGGTGACCAGGCTGTTAACCTGGAGGTTATCACTGACTTGCAACAAGAGAGGAACGAGCTGACGGGGAGGATACAACAGCTAGACACCAAGGTACTGAATGCAGAGTCAAAGCTGCAGGACCTTCAGGCCACCTTTGAGATCCAGAGCCAGGCTCAGTTGGAGGAGATACAGTCTCTCACACTGAAGGTGAGGGAGGCTGAGAGCCAGGTGGAAGCTGGCAAAGGGGAAGCAGCCGAGAGCCGAAGGGAGCGAGATCAGCTGAAGAGCCAGCTCCGTGCCGGCCAGGATGCACTCACGGACCTGCGAGGGACTCTGGAAAAGGAGAAGCAGCAGGTGACCGAGCTGGAGAGTCGGATTGGGGAGCTGGCTCAAGAGCGGGAGAGAGCGCGGGCGGAGTTGTCGGAGGAAGTGGAGCGGAGGGCAGAGGCTGAGAGGTATTTCCAGCAATCGGCCAGCCAGCAAGCGGAGGCAATGGCCAGGCTACAGAGCGAGCTCACCAGTGCTCTGGCTCTAGTGAAGCAGAAGCAGGGAGAGGAGGAGAGACTCCGGGGCGAGGCTACCTCCTGGCAAGGGAGGTGTGAGGCGGCTCGAGAGGAGGGAGCTCGCAGCCTCTCGCATATGGAGGCAGCGGTTCTGCAGCTGAAGGGAGAAGTGGAAAGAGCACAGGCCGAGCTGGGGGGAGAGAGGGAGAGGAGCAGGGGGCTGGAGCTGAGGATTGCACAATTGAGCTCCGAAGGGGAGGAGAATGTGGCCAGGGTACAGAGGGAGCTGTCCGCTGCTCTCTCCCAGGTCAAAGCCAGAAAGGGAGCAGAGGAGCAGGCGTTTGGGGAAGCAGCAGCCCTGAGGGAGAGGCTGGAGCAGGCCCAGCGGGAAGCTGCTGAGCACCTGGCACAGGTACGGGAGGAGGTGAGGAGAGCAGGGGAAGAAGGCGATAGTGCCCGTCGGGAGCTCTGTGAGGAGCGTGCCCAGGCCGAGCGGGCGAAGGCAGTGGAGGCTGAACGACTGGCGAGGATCTCCGCTCTCGAGCAGGATATTGCCAGTGTGAGTCAGGCCCTGAAGGAGAAGGAGACCCAAGGAGAGAGATGGTGTGGGGAAGCTGGGGCCCTGAGGGCTGAGCTACAGGAGCTGAGAGCAGCTCAGGCTGAAGCCCAGGAGCAGGCCCGGGGAGCACTGGAGGAGAAGGTCCGAGCCCAGGCTGAGCTGCAGGAGGAGAGGCTGGGCAGAGTGTCCCTGGTACAGGCTGCCGAGGAGCAGCAGCACAAACTGAGCGCTGTGCAGGGGCAACTCGCCAGGGCTCTCACCAACATTCAGGACCGGGAGACAGAGGAGAAGCGGCTCCTAGCTGAGGCCGAGATGTTGCTAAAGGAAACAAAACTCCAGCAGGAGCGGCTCAGCGGGCTCCAGGGGGAGGTGGTGGCAATTGGGGAGCTCAGAGCCAAGTTGCTGGCACAGGAGCAGGAGACCCAGCGCTGTCAGGACCTTGCCAACACCAGAGAGCAGCAGGTCCACCATCTCCTGACCAAGGTCAAGGCTGGCGAGGACGAGGTGGAGCGGTGCAGACATGAGGCCACAATGGCCGAGAGCCAGCTGGCAATATCTCGCCAACTCTGCCAGGAGAAGTTGGAGGAGAGCCAAGAGCTCGGGGCTCAGGTAACGAAGCTGACCCTGAGCTGCGAGCAAAAGCAAGGCGTCATTGCGAGACTGGAGAGCGAGCAAGCCAACCAGGGCGTGCGGAGCCAGGAGGAGAGGGCCGTACTGGAGGCAGAGGTAGCCAGGGCACTGAGCGGCCAGAAGGAGAGAGAACTGTTGGTAGAGGCTTTGAAGGAAACAATGGCGGCGCAAGAGCAGACAATCGAGAGGCAGAGGAGCCTCATTCACACCCTCGAGCTGGAGGTCTCCAGCTTGCAATTGAAACATGCTGAGGTGGAGCGGGCGAACAAAAGCTTGAGAGAACATGTGACAGTGGAGCAGGAGGAGGGCAGGAAACTGCAAGAGATGATCGAGACCCTGAAGGTCAAGGTGGCTTCAGTCTCTGCAGACGCCCTGAAGAAAGCTGAGTTGCTGGACTACACGGTGTGTGAGGTGGCTTCCTTAAAACAGGAGATTGCTGGGCAGAAAGTGGGTCTAGAGAACCTCGAGAGGGAGCTGGCGAGCGAGAGAGAGTGCAAGGAAGAGGTGGTGAATGAGGCAAGGGCTGAACATGACCGGCTCCTGGCACTGGAGGGGGACCTGGGCACCTCGCGGGAGGAGCTGGCACAGGCTCAGGCAGACCTGGTATGTCAGTCCAGGAAAGCTGCAGACTTCCACACCCAGCTGACCACCTTGCTGCCCCTCCAGGCCAAATGCCACGAGCAGGACACGGCCATCCAGCAGCTGCAAGCCCAGAGCCTCAGCCAGCAGGAGCGAGTGTCTGAGCTCCAGAACAGTAACAGCCAGCTGATGAATGAGCTGCATGTCCAGGCCAGCCGCAGCCAGAAGGCCCTGGAGGAGCAGAGGGTCGAGGTGCAGGCAGCACACACACTGCAGACAGCAGACTATGAGGAACAGCTGGCGACCAGCAGAGCCAGTGAGCAGAAGCTGAGGGATAGCCTGCAGGACATGACCGGCAAATACAAACACGCAAGAGCTGAAGTGGACTATCAGCGACAGTTTCAGGAGGAGCAGCAGAAACTGGCTCAGGTATTTAATAATATCGCTCCCCGACTGGAGCTCTCTATTGTAATCCCATTCCCTGCTCTCTCCCCATCGTGTCTGTGCTGGTGCTCGCTCCCCACTTGGAGCTCTCTAATCTAATCCCATTCCCTGCTCTCTCCCCAATCCTCCACGTTAAATGTTTCGACAATCTGTTTGAAATGAGAGCTTGTGTTGTGTGCTATTGAATCTGATGCTCTGTCTTTGAGGAGGAGCTGTAGGAGCAACTGGTGATGGCAAGCCAAAAGATAAGACATTTGATGGAAGTTGAACGAGCTGCATGTCCCTTCAAATCCTCTCAGTTCTCGTTGTCCTTAAAACAGAGAGCACGGCCTGAGGCCATGTGTTGCTGGTACATGGGGAATAGCCGCTTGGTTTGTTGAGAACAAACTAGATTGAAAGCAATTCAATCATTATCAAAATTGGGTGAGATTGGATTGTCAGAAGTATTTCATATTGCACTTGAGTAGTAACATCAATTACAAAGAACGTACAGCATGGAAACATGCCACTGGGTCCCATCAGCCCCAGTTTATATGCAACCCAGTCCTTACTCCCTCCCACACATTTCTAGTCCCCCCTCCCTCATGTAAAGAGCTAGCTTCCTCTTGAAGCTAGATATGCTGTGTAGCCCAGTGGTTAGAGCACTCGCCTCGCAAGCAAGAGGACCCAGGTTCGATTCCCCAGAAGGGAAAAACGTTGGCCATGTTTCCTTACTCCACACGCCTCTGTTTACCTGCAGAAGTACCAGGTGAGGCTGGCCTTGGAGCAGAGGGCTAGGCTGGGTGTCTGACACATGCAGAAACCCATCATTGATTCAGAGTATCCAAACCAAGCTGAGAGGTCTGGGCTGTCGGCGGTGGGTAACTTTACTGATGCAAGTGACCACTATGGGTGGTCGGGCCTTTAGCCGCTCTCGCCCCACCCTTTGGAACCCATCCCACAGTCCCTCTGCCTCGCTCCCTCCTGCAAGGCAAATCTTAAGATTCTCCTTGACAACTGCCCCTTCGGTCACACTTCCCTCTACCCGATCCCAATTCCAGCTCGGGTGCACATCCCTGACTGTCCAGCATCTTGGGCAGAGGATTCCTGACGTGAAAGGTGCTGTGTAAATGTCATGTGTTGTGCACTTGTCCTCACTCCTATTCTCTTCTAACCCTACAGTTAGATGGTGACAATCTGAGCTGCTTAGCCTTGAGACCGTTATGTCAGCATTTAAAATTAGGCAGAGATTTGGCTTTTTGGTCCTCATTTGGTTGAAAGTTTTGTTTATAAGAGCTGGCTATGGAAAGTGGACTTAAGTTCCCGTTTGCCCTGTGTCGTGCTCTGCAGACCCTTGAGAGTGAGACTGAGAAGAGAGCAGAACAGCAACAGCAACGGGTGGTGGAGCTGACCGAGAGGCTGCGGAAGGCAGAGGAGGCTACGCAGCACTACAAGGCCCAGGTTAGCCCCTGGCTTTATCACCTGGATGGGGGTGGGTAAGCAGGGTCTACTCGGGGCTGAACTGGTTCCATGACTGTATGTGGGACGCTGCTGTGCGCAATTGGCTGCCGCCCACAAAATAAACAGTCACTGCACTTTACAGTGTGTCCTGTGAAGCACTTTGAGCTGGCTCAACGACATGATAAGGCACTGTATTAAATGCAAGGATTATTATAATAATAATAATTACCTTCAAAACACTCTACGGCCTTGCTCCTTCCTACCTCTGTGACCTGCTAACCCCATATCAAACTGTCCACTCCTTCCACTCAGCAGGCTCCAGCCTACTCCATATCCCCGACCCGGCCCATCCCACCATCAGTGGTCAGGCCTTCAGCCTCTCTACCCCCACTCTTTGAAACTCCATCCCACAATCCCTTCACTTCACTCCCTCCCTCGCCTCCATCAAGGCACGTTTCAAGACTGCTCTTCAACCGTGGCTTCGGCCTCTCTAACACCCCCCCCGCCCCCCGCTTGGGTCCAAATCCCTGACTGCCCAACGCCTTGGGATGTCCTCCCGACATGTCATTGTTATTATCTTCACAGCTGGAGAAGGCGAAGACTCACTATGATAGTAAAAAGCAGCTGATCCAGGAGCTGAGTGAAGAGCTGGTGGGGGCCAGGCAAGAGGTCGCTGGCCTACGGAGCGAGACTGAGCGGCTCAACAGGGAGCTGCAGCTGTCCCTGACCCAGTCTAAGGAGGCCACTGAGCAGAACAAGGCCCTTTGCACCCGAGTGCTCAGCTTGGAGAGCCAGGTAGCCAGCACCCATTCGCCCGCTCTGCTAGTCACTGGGGTTAGCAGGAGTAGTGGCTTAGCTTAGCGCAGGGTACATAAGGAGATGGGCTTACCTCCCTTGCAGACTGCAGTAACAGACAGTAATATTTCCATTCTCCACGGTACGTCCCCCCAACCACCGGTTCCTGCCGTTGCCCTCTGCTTTCACTTCACTAGATTAATCCTGTGGTTTAGTGGTTAGAGCACAAGCGAGAGGACCTGGGTTTGATTCCCGGGCAGGGCGAAACATTGGGTAAGTTTCCTTACTCCACACTGTTTTCCTAGCAGTAAGTAGGAAGTTGTTTGTTAATCGATTATCAGGTTGCTTTTCCAGGGGGTAATAATAATAATAATTTGGTCACTGAATCCATAACTCTTTGTGGAACACTGCTGTGTGCAATTGACTATCACTTTTCGCCCACAAAATGTTGTTGGGGGTGCAGGAGAAGGGATTATTACCCCCGGAAAGCGATCCGCCAATCAAGTAATGAGTGGCTTCCACTTACTGCTGGTGTAAACAGAGGTGTGGAATAAGGAAAGTTGCCTAACGTTTCACCCTGCCAGGGAATTGAACCCAGGTCCTCTCGCTAGCAAGGCGAGTGCTCTAACTACTATGCTATATCACATGCAAGGATTATTATTAATAATATATTGTAAAATGGATGCGATCCTGTGTGAGGGGAGATAGATAAATGATGTTTTTGTTGAGTGTGTGTTTGGAGGTGAAGTTTGACTGATTTGCTGTGGATCCTTCAGGTGGACTATGCTGACCGGCAGGTGAGGGAGCGAGGGGCTCCGTGTCTGACTGCTGGCCCCATCCAGCACAGAGAGACAGTCCAGGAAAGCTGGCCAAAGGCCAAGGAGCAAGAGGGGAACTTCAGCAAAGACAGCATCGAGCTGAGTGACCTGGAGGAGACCACAATGAAGTGGGAGAATGAAGAGAACAGGTATTTCAAAGCCCTCCACGGCCTTGCTCCTCCCTAAATCTGTGGCTGCTAACCCCATATCAACCTCTCCGCTCAGCGGGCTCTCTCTGCCCCCACCCTTTGGAACTCCATCCCACAGTCCCTTTCCCTCGCTGCCTCACTTGCCTCCTTCAAGGCCCATCTCAAGTCTCTCCTCTTCAACTGTGTCTTTGGTCACCCTCCTATCCCTATCCTCCCTGCCTTCCACGCCTCCTGATCCCAAACCCCAGCTTGAGTGCAAGTCCTGTTTGTCCAGCGCCTTGGGACATTCTCCCAATGTGAATGATGCTGTGTAAATCTATTGTTGTTGTAAATGAATCATTGTTGTTGTTGAGGGTGGGCTGATGGGAACAATCGATGACTACTACGCTATGGGACTCTGCACTTTGAATGTCTTTAATGATCCGCTCTTGACCTCTGTGCTCCAGTGTTGTGAGGCTGGATGGTTCAGGGATGTGAAGTCATGTCGGTGCTGTCAGAACACGCTCATGACTGCTGTTTGCATCCCCAGGAAGGACAGCACTGTTGTGAAGACCCCCAGGGCTGGGAGGGGCAGGCGGCCGACCTCACGTGAGTCGCTGGAGACTCTGTACTTCACCCCGCTTCCCCACAGCACCCGCTCCAAGCTGGACACCAGCGTTTGCTCATTCAACGATCTCAGCCTGGACTCGGCCAAGAGGACACGGTCTGGGCGAAGGCGGACCACCCAAGTCATCAACATCCTAATGACAAAGGTAGCCATGGGGCTCTCAACTATCATGTCCACTCTCTCTCTCTGTCTAGCAGCTTACAGTGTGTGAGGTTCTTTGCTGTGTTAAGAAGCAGGAGTCTGTGTGTCTCTTGGTGGTGGTTTCTGCTGGAGCTGGGGTTGGGTCCCGCAATTTGTTGTGAGCATTTTGGGTGGACACCAACCCTCAGGGAGGATATGACTACAATAATAGTAACAACCCTTGCATTTGATATAACACTTTATCACAGGATATACTGTAAAGTGTAGTGACTGCATATTTTGTGGCTAAAATGCAGCAGCCAATTGCACACATCAGTATCCCACAAACAGTTGTGGATTGAGTGACCAATTTATTATTTTATTTTTTATTTGAATGGATTCTTACCCCCGGAAAAGTGATCTGCCAATCGACTAACAACCAGGTTCCGACTTACTGCTAGTTGAACAGAGGCGTGTGGAGTAAGGAAACTTGCCCAATATTTTGCCCTGCTGGGAATTGAACCCAAGTCCTCCTGCTTGCGAGTCGAGTGCTCTAACCACTAAACTACAGGACTCCACTGACTTATTTGCTCTGGAGGGAGTGCAGTGCAGATTCACCAGAATGATACCAAAGCTTAAAGGGTTAAATTATGAGGACAGGTTGTATAAACTTAGTCTCTATTCCCTTAAGTTTAGAAGGTTGAGGGTTGATCTGATTGAGGTATTTAAATTAATAAAGGGATTCAATAGTGTAGCTGCACAGAAACTATTTCCTCCAGTGTGGAATGCAGGGTGTCATCTTTAAATTAGAGCCAGGCTATTTAAGGGTGAAATCAGGAGGCAGTTTTTCACCCAAAGGGCAGTGGGAATCTGGAACTCTCTCCCCCAAAAGGCTGTGGATGCTGGATCCGTTCACAATGTCCAGACTGAGGTGGATAGATGTTTGTTGGGTCAGAGTTATAGGGCAAGGGCGGGTAATTGGAGTTGAGTTACAAATCAGCCATGATCTTATAGAATGGTGGAACAGACTCAAGGGACTGAATGGCCTCCTCCTGTTTCCTATGGTCATTAGGAGCTGCTGTAAGTGGCTGATATTGAACATTCTGGGAGTCCAGCGGCAAAGTGTTGACTTTATTAAGCATCAATATGCTTTTTCCTGTCTAGAAACAAACGACTGTTGAGCATGATGAACCCAGTAGCTCCAACTCCTCCTTCTGCAGCATGAAGTCAGCCAGGTCTCACCCCAGCCTCTCCAGCAAGGCCCAGTCCCAGGCTGCCCGCAGAGGCAGGCCCATGTCGGTCACCTCGCTTTCCTCCATCGACAGCTCCCCGTGCCAGGCAGCTCTGGATCTCCTGAGCAGTGAGGATGTGGGAGCAGCCAGGCTGCTGAGCCTGCCGGGGTATCGTCCCTCCACCCACGGCTCCACCCGCTCCTCCACATTTGGTTCCGTGGTTTCAAGTAAGTGCAGCACAGTTAGGTGTTAGCCTGGCTGAGTTGGTCCTCTCTATCTATCCGCGACCAGGGATCCTTCTGCCTCCTCGTTCTCCTCAACCTCTCTGCTGTGTTTGACGCAGTCGATCACACCATCCTCTTCCACCACTTCTCCCCCATCCGCCTTAGTGGGACTGCACTAGCCTGGTTCAAGTCCTACTTGACTGACCGCCAGGAAATGGGTTCTCCTCCCACCCCCGCCCGGTCACTGCGGAGTAGCCCATCCTTGGCCCCTTGTTTCCTTATCTATACGCTCCCTTTCAGTGATGTCATCCGCAGACATGGTGTCAACTTCCAACACCCAACTCTACCTCTCCTTCTCCAGCCGCGACTCCAGGTCCGCTGATGTTCTGTCAGCTTGTTTGGCTCATCCAGGTCTCGATGCCACTTTCAAATCCCACTTAAAGTCCTTCCTTTTTGATCATGCTTATTACGGTCACCTCCCCCACTCCCTCTCCCCCTGCCTCGGGGTCAGACTCTGACACTGTCAAACGCTCCAGAACGCTCCCCTGCATGAACAGCGCTGTGCAAGTTGTTGATGTTGTTATTCTAGCTCTGTCATCTTTGGATCAGTGGTTTGTGGGTTCAAGCCCCACGTTAGGGTCTTGTCCTTCGATGAGACGTTAAGCTAAATTGCTGTCAGTGCCTGTCCAGGTAGATGTTAACAATCCCACGGCACTAATCAGATAGAGAAGCAAGTTTCTCTCCCACAGGAACAGGCATAAGCCATTCAGGATAAGGCGCTCTATCAAATTCAGGGAATATTAAAGTGTTATCTCCCCCTCTCTCCCCCCCACCCCACCTTCTCTTCCCCACCCCTTTCTCTTTTCCCCACTTTCTCTCTTTCCCCTCCACCTCACTCTCTTCACCGACCCTTCTTACCCCCACCCCCGCCCCCCCAATTAGATGCAAACACACTGTATCCAGGAAGCTGTCAGGATGAACCGGAACATCTGGACGACTGGAACAGGATTGCTGAGCTGCAGCGACGGAACGGAGCCTGCCCCCCACACCTGAAGACCTCGTATCCACTGGAGTCCAACGTAAGAATCTCTCTCCTCCCAGCGCCCTCCGTCTCACATCTTCCCTTTCATTCTGAGCTGGGGGCTGGTCAGCCATCAGAGGATGTAGGTTCAATACTCTCCTTCACTGAAAATCTGCCGCTCACTCGTTCACTCTCTCGTTCACTCGCTTACACTCGCTCACTCACAATCTCCTCTCACTCACTTTCTCTCACTCTCACACACAATTGGCTGCTGTGTTTCGCCCACAAAATACCTACACTTTACAATATATTCTGTGAGCGCTTTGAGACGTCTCAATGATGTGATAAGGCGCTGTATCAAATGCAAGGATTATTATTATTCTCCTATCAGACTGCCGACAGGTCCTGCCTGACTGAAGATGAGCTGAGGCTGGGGGACCCCAACGAGACGCTCCGCCGGGCCACCTTGGTGCCTCAGCAAATCAAGGACATGAACCCTCATCGCCAGCTGGCCATGGCCTTCACCGCTGACTCCCACCCCAGCTGGAAGGGTGTGACCACCAGGCAGCAGAAGCGACTGTCAGAGGAATCTCACCACGGCAGAGACACCCCGCAGGTAACCACGAGGAGACACTTGAGACCAGCAGTCTTTTATCAAAGTGTGTCAGCCTGGCTCACTCAGGGGCACTCTTGCCTCTTAAGACATGAAAGCTGCTAAACAAATGTAATTTGTTGTAAGACAGAAGGTTGTGGGTTCAGGCCCCACATCCTGACTTTGAGCTCACAGTCCAGGCTGATACTCCAGGGCAATGCTTGGGGGGTGAGGGGGGTTTGCATTTTCAAGACGCCATCCTTTGGATGACTGAGGTTCAATCAGTGCTCTGTTCAGTGGATGTTAACAATCCTATGGCACTATTTCAAAAGAAAAGCAAATTTCTTTCTCCTTTTTCCCTGCCTTTCCCCTCTCACTCTCGTTGTCCTGGCTAGCAACACCTCCACCCCACCCCCTAATAAGATCAATCATTCATTTCATTGCTGTTTGCCAAACATTGCTGAGTGGAGGGAGCGGCCAGATTGATACGGGGTTTGCAGGTCACAGTGATATGGAGGAGCAAGGTCGTGGAGGGCTTTGAAGGCAAGAACAAGGATTTTGATGGTGGTGGGGTCACAATAACCACATATTGGGGATCCTCTTCAATCGCTGACGTCTCTGAGCTTATTGCCAAACTAACTTTCTGTTTTCTCTGCTCAGTCCAAAAAGCAGGCGAGCTGTTTCCCCCGACCGATGACCCCAAAGGAAAAGGAGAAATCTGGATTCTTGCTGTTTGATGTCAAATCAAGGAGGCCGTCTCCCAGCAAGGTCAAAAACCAGGTACAAACCTCCTGGGGCTAAATAACCCCACCTCTCCCCCCCCCCACCCCTCACTGCCTCTCTCCTTGGTGGGAGGTAAGCAGGGTCTCCTTGGAGCTGAACTGGTTCCAAAGTGACACGCCTGGCAATGAAATATAAGAAGATGTGATAAGGTGCTATATCAAATGCAAGGATTATTATATTCATTATCTGCCCTCTTGCCCTCCCCTAGGCTGAGCGCAGGAAATCGCTGGCCTTCTCCGTGCTCAATACCCCCCGCAAGCTGAGGAACAGCCTGCTGAGGAGCACCTGCAAGAGAACCACTCCCAAGGCAGTCAGCAAATCCCCCAAAAAATCACCCAGAGCCCTAGCAAATCCCAAAAAGGTAGGTGTGTGTGTCTGGGGTGATGGGTTCCTGATTTCTGGGCCCTCGGGACAGGCTAGACCTTTGTCTCCGCTCTTTATGAGGACCTGTGATCTCCATTCCTACTGTCTGGTAAGATTTACCTTTGTAGCCAGTGGATCAAGGTCATAAAATTATGCATATTACAGCACAGGCAACACCAGATCATCTGTGCTGGTGTTTGCTCCCCCAATGGAGCTCTCTACCCAATTCCGTTGGGAGTTTATTACTTTGCTGTAAATTTCTGATTGTGATACTGTGAAGCACCTGTGAAGCACCTGTCAAGGTTGAGCAAAAAATGTCTTTTTTACAAATCTAAATTAAGTAATTTTGTAAATTTAAATCTAATATGCAGAGAAACTATTTCCTCTGGTGGGGAATCCAGAACAAGGGGGTATGATCTTAAAATTAGAGCCGGGCCATTTAGGAATGAAATCAGGAGGCAGTTTTTCACCCAAAGGGCAGTGGGAATCTGGAACTCTCTCCTACCACATTGTGGATAGAAGTTTGTTAGGTCAGGGTATCTAACAAGGGCTAGTAATGGGAGTTCAGGTACAGATCAGCCATGATCTAATAGAATGGCATAATAGGCTCGAGGGGCTGAATGGCCTCCTCCTGTTCCTATGTTTCTATGTTTAGTTTTACATGAATTTCCTGTTTGCTGTGTTTAGGACATTTATCGCAAACCCTCGAGGAATGTCAAGATGTGATTTTGGGAGCCAGGCCAGACAAGACGATACCAGAGAGCCTCACCTGAAATACTGCCTAAAAGATTCCCTATCACTCCCTGAAAGGAATGTCATTGTTTGTGTCACAGGGTTTCTGTGCTCGCTGTGTGTGGCCTGTGGTGTGGGGGCTGTCACACAAATGCAATGGGAAATGTGGAATTTTCTATTTTTTAAAAAAAATACTTTCTTTTGTCCAAAATATAACTTTTTTTCATTTTTCTTACAAAAAAATCCCACACTCGGGTCAGCAGTGGCTTTCACCCTCATTTCCCTGAAAGTGAGCCGGGCAGTACTTTGTGGGGAAAACCCCTACAATTTAAAATAAGTATTTAAATAACCTGCTGCTGTTCTGTGTGTGGGTGTGTGGGGGCGCAGGAGGGAGGAGGAGAGAAGGGGGATGTAGCATCATTCTAAGAAGACACTTGAAATTCCACCTGATCTTAGCCTAAATTGCATTTAATATAAAATAATAATAATTCTTGCATTTGATACAGCGCCTTATCACGTCATTGAGACATCTCAAAGCGCTTCACAGAATATACTGCCAAGTGTATCTGTATTTTTTGGGCGAAACAGGACAGCCAATTGCGCACAGCAGCGTCCCACCAATAATCGTGGATTGAGTGACCAAATTTTTTTTGGGAAGGGGCAGAATTTAAGAGACAGCAGAATTGTGGAAAATACTGCTTAACGCAAGGATTATTATTATTTTTAAAAAACAATTATGAAATCTCAACCCTAAGGGATCTAATTTCCTGTCCTGCCACTAGTGCAAGTAGCTAGCACTAGATGGTGCTGATAACACTAAACTATGTGTGTGATGCTATGTTAATACCGTTCGCTTCAGTTCCTGTAGGTATTCTGCTGTTCGTTTTTGTGGAGTCCTGTAGTGTAGTGGTTAGAGCCCTTGCCTCGCAAGCGAAAGGACCCGTGTTCGATTCCCAGGCAGGGCAAGTTTCCTAACTTCACACCCCTCTGTTTACCTAGCAGCAAGTAGAAACCTGCTTGTTAGTCGATTAGCATATTGCTTTTCCGGGATAATAATCTGGAATAATAATAAAACAAAAATACATTTTAAAAAATATTTGGTCGCTCAGTCCGCGACAGTTTGTGGGACACTGCTGGACACAATTGGCTGCTCCGTTTTGCCCACAAAATACGTAGTCAATTCACTTCTCAGTATATTCTGTGAAGCGCTTTGAAACGTCTCAACAATGTGATAAAGCGCTATATCAAATGCAAGGATTATTATTAAAATCAAATTAAGATTCTTGCAACAGAGATGGACTAAATCCCTTGATTTTGACAAAAATCAGTAAGAGAGCGAGTGGCTGGGGTGGGGTCATTCGATAAAACATCCTTTATAAAAACTATCTCTGCTTCAGTCTCCATTTGGTTTTTTTGGTCTTGTCCTATTGGTCTGTTTTCCTTTTGCTGCTCATGTCTTAATCTATCAACAGGTGCATTTCTCTATCTGGGAATAAGCTCCCATGACTGTATGTGGGACATTGCTGTGCACAATTGGCTGCTGGGTTTGCCCACAAAATATACAGTCGATTCACTTTACAGTATATTATTATTATTATCACCTGCTTTCTGTGGAGGGAGTGATGTGCGCAATTGGCACCCACAAATATTTTGTGGGTGAATTTACACTTTACAACCTATTCTGAGAAGCGCTTTCAGACATCTTAGTAACACGATAAGGCGCAACATTAAATGCAAGATTATTATTTGCTGTACATCAGTGTGTCTTTCTATTCCTCTCATGTACACTGTGTGTGTGTGTGTGTGTATCTCTTCGTGCTCACTCTGGGTAGATGGTGAAAAGCAATGGGAGCTTATTCCCACTGCCCCCTCTCTCTGTGCTGCCAGGGATAGGGATCTCTGTATATAGTATCAGTCAGACTAGTGTAAGGGCAGCTCATGTAGCCAGAACCTGCACTACAGCTCCCTTGCCAAGGCCCAGTGCCTCTGACATCTCTGGTTGATTCCAAGGTTGGTGTGTGTGTGGGGAGCCTGTGTGTTTGTGGGGAGGGGTGTGCGCGCGCGTGTTTGTGGGGAGGGGTGTGCGTGTTTGTGGGGAGGGGTGTGCGCTCACGTGTTTGTGGGGAGGGGTGTGCGCGCGCGTTTGTGGGGAGGGGTGTGCGCGTGTGTTTGTGTGTGGGGAGGGGTGTGCGCACGTGTTTGTGTGTGGGGAGGGGTGTGCGCACGTGTTTGTGTGTGGGGAGGGGTGTGCGCGCGTGTTTGTACGTGGGGAGGGGTGTGCGCGCGTGTTTGTGTGTGGGGAGGGGTGTGCGCGCGTGTTTGTGTGGGGCGGGGTGTGCGCGCGTGTTTGTGTGTGGGGAGGGGTGTGCGCGCGTGTTTGTGTGGGGAGGGCCGTGCAAGCGTGTTTGTGTGTGGGGAGGGTTGTGCACGTGTGTTTGTGGGGAGGGGTGTGCGCGCGTGTTTGTGTGGGGAGGGGTGTGCGCGCGTGTTTGTGTGTGGGGAGGGGTGCATGTTTGTTGTGTGTGTGTGTGTGGAGGGGTTGCGCGGATGCGTGTGGGGACAGGTGTGGAGGGAGGGGTGCATGTGGAAGGGGTGCGTGTGTGTGAGAAGAGGAGGGGTATACGAATGTCATCTTGTTGTGTAGGTGTGTATGGAGGGGTGTGGGTATGGAGGGGTGTGTATGTGGAAGGGTGTTTGTGTGTGTGGAGGTGACAGACACAGGACGGACCGGCCAGTGGTGCTTAAACTTTAATATGACAATCTTCAGAAAAGGGCTTCAGTAAGTTTTAAAGGTGATTTTTTAAAATAAAAGCAACAAATGGTTGAATATTTTCTGTTTCCCCATCGCCTGGTGGATGGGTGAATTGTGTATGTGTGAACATGTGAACTTGTCTACTTTAATAAAATCGCTTTTCCATCAACTTTCTTCATACAATGTGTGAGTCTGTCCACAAAATTGAGGGGTTCAGGTTTGACCAGAACTTATCCTGGCCTGAACCTGGGGGCTGAGGAACAATGGTGGGAAATATCAGCCTTGTTGTTTCAGGGTGGGGGCAAGTGCGGTGATCACCACACTGGCAGATCATACAGCTACTTCCACACGAGGGGCAGCCCAGCCCTCAGGCCATGGAGGGGAGAGAATCAGCTATGATTTGGGCCAATAGAAAAGGGTGGGGTACTTTTTCCACCACAACAGGATCCCACTGTCTGCTGCAAACCCACTACAAACCAGCCCTGGGGGCTAACCTTTACACCCAGTGCTCTCGGCTGCAGCCTCTCAGGCTGTTGGCTTGACGCTGTTGCTATGGCCGGAGGGCTCTGATCGCGCAAACCATCATGGGAGCGCCGTGTGCGGGAAATCGACTTCGCTGGTGACTGAACCTCAATAGGAAAAGCAGCTGCATCACACACTGCTGAAGTGCGATGCTCTCAGTAAGCGCTGCACTATTCAAATACACATATTTAATATTTTAAACATAACAAGTTTCAGGAAATGCCGAGCTGCAGCTTTAATCCGGGTTGGTTGACTTTTCATGTTGTACCACAGAGGCAGATCCTCTCATTCTCCTCAGATAGAGCAGTGCTGTATTGAGCTGCCTGACCTTTATGAAGGAAGGGGGCAGTTGTTTTGCCGCGTTTGCTGCCATGCAATTGACCGTATTCACAAATTCACCATCGATGAGCACAGGAAATTTCAGAAACATTGTGAACACAAAGCAGTGGTGATAAAGAAGAAATGAAGGTGAAATATTTGTGATCTATATAATAGCGGCTGCACCTGTTACAGCTTCACTGGAAACCAAAGGATCAATATGGAATGTAGATCGACAGACAGACATTTCATCTTTGTCCATAACTCCTGGAGGGGGACTCAGCGCTCTAAACGTGATTCTGTTGTTGTTGCCGAGGCTCAGCTTCATCTCTGTTCTTTATATTGTTCCCACCACTTGGCTGCGTGAGTGCTCTGTGACGCATTATGCCACAGCGCCACGGTCAGCCGGCGCGGCCACCAGATGTAACTGCAGTGTGACGCACAATGCTGCAGTGCTACTTTGACTCAGCGGCCACCAGGTGTCACTGCAGCGAAAAATACCAAACTGAAAATAACTCAAATCAATAGGAAATACCCGAAAACAAATATGCCCATGACACTCCAGACTCAAGACCTTTCCGTTGAGATGCAAATCATGTCTCCACGTCAATCAGTTATTGAGATCCTTCTTGAAGAGCATACAGATATGGTTGTTTTGTTAGTATAGATTGAATGAAAATATTATTTGTTTTCACTTTAATTTTGAAAGAAAACCCTAATTTGTCTAATTGCCAAAGTTAATCACTTTCCATTTGATTGATTCTAAAAGAACATAAAACAACCCAGGCAAAACAAACCAACAGAACTTTTCTAATGACAAATACAGCATGAAAATCAATTTTTATTTTTTCCTTTCTAGGAGGCTCTGGATCTCAAAGACAACTTGCTCTCAACCCAGCTTCTCAATAAAAATTGATTTTCATGAATGCATTTGGACTTTGTGCAGTAAGTGACGAGAGCAGACACTTGAAAATACTCCTGCCTTCCAAGAATGTCTATGTAAGTACATGAAACAGGGAGGGACTATTCCAACACCATCGCAGCTTTGTAATACACACTTGAAGAAGCTTATTCCTGAGCATGAAACATTTTTGAAGAAATATGTTGACGACCCAGATGTTTACTTATTCCTGGGTGAGATCACTGATTCCAGTGGACGCAGTGTCTGGCAGTGTCTGGCACAGCCACTGCAGAATGTTGGGGAGAAGCCTCTTATTGAAGTAGAATTCTTGCAGCAAGTCTTTCCTTTCCACTGCTGTAATAGTGTCTTTTATCAATATTGCTACTCCTCCTTTCCCGATGTCCCTTTCTTTTCTAAAGATCTTATCGACTGGAATATTTCGCCCCCAGTCATGCCCAGCTTGTAACCAGGTCTCTGTAATGGCTACTACATCATACCCTTAAAGGTGAATTTGTGCTTCTAACTCACTTGTTTTATTTCTCATGCTCCATGCATTTGTATACATAACTCTTATTTGGATTACTGTCCCCAACATGGCTATAGGCCCTGACGATCTTCTTCTCACATTTTTTTGACTCGCTACACCTTTTGTGATAACTTCATAATTACCGTGTTTCTTCCGGTAGTATTTATTTTGCCATTGCTCTCGTCCTCTCCTTGCCTTATGTTCTGGTTATTCTTTCCACCCAACCCTCCCCCGCCACTCCCTACTGGTTTAAAGCTTTTTCTACAGTCCTATTTATCCTTTCTGCTAGATTCTTGGTCCCAATCCTGTTCAGGTGGAGCCCATCCCAGCAGTACAGCTCCTTCTTATCCTAGTACTGGTGCCAGTGTCCCAAGAAATGGAGCCCCTCCTCCTCCTCACACCAATCTTTTCAGCCACACATTCACTTCCCTTGATCTGTTTATCCCTTTGCCAATTTGCACACCGTTTGGATAACAATCCGGAGATGACTACCTTCGAGGTCCTGTTTTTCAATTTAGCCACTGGCCCCCGATACTCCGTAAGCAGGACCTCCTTCTTCTTCTATGTCATTTGTTCCTGCATGGATAACAACTTTTTTCTCAACCTTTTCCAAGTTCCTTTCCAGCTGCTTTGAAGTATCTCTTACCCTGAGGCGGGAGGGCAGCCCACTCTTCTGGACTCTCGATCTCGACTGCAGAGGATCCTCTCAATCCTCTCAATTATTGGATCCCCAATAACTACAATGTGTCTATTCTGTTCCTTCGCCGCTTGCACTGCCTTCTGCTCTATGATGCTTTTGTTTGTATTCAGGCCTCTTTCCCCACAGAATTCTCCCTCATCCAATGTGGCAAATACATTGTACCTGTTGGACAGGACAGTTCCTCCTTCTCTGCCTGTCGTATCAGAAGTGAATGTGGGTCCATTGCAGACAGAGATGGGAGGAATTATAACAGGGAATAAAGAAATGGCAAAGTCATTAAACAAATATTTCGCTTCTGTCTTCAGGTTAGAGGACACTGAAAACCTTCCGAAAATAGAGGCGAACCTGGAGGCTAATGTTAGTGAGAAACTTAAAGGAATGAACATCAGTAAATATAATACTAGAGAAATTGATAGGATTAAAAACTAATAAATCCCCTGGACCTGATGGTCTGCATCCCAGGGTTTTAAAAGAGGCGGCTGCAGAGATAGTGGATGCTTTGTTTTTGATCTTCCAGAATTCTCTGGATTCCGGAACGGTTCCCGTTTATTGGAAGATCGCAAACGTAACACCACTATTTAAGAGGGTGGGAGAGAAAAATGGGGAACTATAGACCAGTTAGTCTGACATCAGTAGAAGGGAAATTTCTAGAATCCTTAATTAGGGACATCGTCGTGGGGCACTTAGAAAATCATAACACGATTAGGCAGAGTCAATATGGCTTTACGAAAGGGAAATCATGTTTAACAAATCTTATAGAGTATTTTGAGCATGTAATTAGCAGCTTAGATAAGGGGGAATTTGGATTTCCAGAAGGCATTCAGCAAGGTGCCACATAAAAAGGTTTTATGTGGCACCTTGCTGATGGAATTAAAGATAATATATTAATTAGCATGGATTGAAGAGTGGCTAACAGGAAGAAAACAGCGAGTAGGGATAAATGGGTCCTTCTCAGATTGGTAGCTTGTGACTAGTGGAGTGACACAAGGATCAGTGCTTGGGCCTCAACTACTTATAATCTATATCAATGATTTAGATGAGGAAATAGAACTTAACAGATCTAAATTCGTGGAAGGTGTGAAGATAGGTGGGAGAGTAAGCTATGAGGATGACACACAAAGAATGCAAAGAGAAATAGACAGGCTGGGTGAGTGGACAAGAAGGTGGCAGGTGGAGTATAACGTGGGAAAGTGTGAAGTTATTCACCTAGATAGTAAAAATAGAAAAGCAGATTATTTTCTAGAGGGGGAGAGACTAGTAATGTTAGTGTTCAGAGGGATTTGTGTGTCCTTGTACACCAATCACAAAAAGTTAGTTTGCAGGTACAGCAAGCAACTAGGAAGGCTAACGGCATGTTAGCATTCATTGCAAAAGTGTTAGAATACAAGAGTAGGGAAGTCTTGCTGCAGTTGTATAAGGCCTTGAGACTGCACCTCCCGCCAATGGTGGGGCGGATGCGTCGGGTGACCTGGAGCAGCCAGAGTTGGCTTAGCGGAGGGAACGGGCGGGTTGGTAGGGGGTTAGGAGGTCGCAGAGGTAGAGTGGTGCGAGGCCATGGAGGGCTTTGTAGGTGAGGACCAGGATCTTGAACTGGATCCTCTGAAAGATAGGGAGCCAATGGAGTCGGGCGAGAGTGGGGGAGGTGCGGTCATAGAGTTTGGTGCAAGAGAGGACATTAGGCCTTTATTGTCTCTAGAATATAGAGAAATTAGAGGTGATCTTATAGAAACCTATAAGATTCTTAGGGGTCTTGACAGGGTAGATGCCGTGAGACTGTTTCTCCTGGTTGAGAATCTAAAACTAGGGTCATAATCTCAAGATTAGCCTTTTAGAACTGAGTTGAGGAAACTTTCTTCACTCAGATGGCTATACACATGTAATCTTGTTGTTATAGTGAATTTATGGAATTCTCTACCCCAGAAGGCTGTGGATGCTCAGTGCTTGAACATATTCAAGACTAAGGTTGATAAATTTCTAAAGGATAGAGGGATTAAGGGATATGGGGATACGGCGGGTAAATGGAATTAGGTTAGAAGATCAGCCATGATCTGATTAAATGGCTGGATAGCCTCGAGGAGCCGAATGGCCTACTCCTTCCTGCTCCTAAGTTTTGTAGTCTTATACTAAGTTACTGCTACCTGCTTACTATCAATCTCACACTCTTCTTCCTGTACCTCGCTATGTGATGTGGCTATGGTCTGAAGTAAACTATCTAAATAATCCTCCCCCTCCCTTATGCGTCAGAGTGTCTCTAACACACACTCCAGGTCGAAAACCCTGAGCCGGAGTGACTCAAGACACGTGCACTTCTCGCAGATGTGACCGTCAAGGACAGTCTTAGTCGCCACAAATTCCCACATACTGCAGCATTGACACACACGGCTAATAATGTGTTGCCATTATCCCTTTCCAGCTTTTACTCCACTTAATGTTTAGGTTTATTTATACATTATGTTAAATTTACGAGGTTTTATCCTTTGCCTTTTATTTGTTTTTAGTTTATTTTCCCCTTAATCTTCTCTTCAACCGTGCTTTCAGCTCCCCTCTCGACTCACTACCCCTCCTCGCTCCCTCCCTTCCCTCCCTTCCCCCTGACCATTTCCCCCCAATGCTCGGGTCCCGACCTAACTGTCCAGCGCCTTGGGACGTCCTCCCGACGTGAAAGGCGCTCTATAAATGCAATCTTGTTGTTGTTGTTGTTTACCCACAACAATTTCAGAGTAAATAGGTAAACAAGTAATTTAGCATCTTTTGTTCGTTGCTCACACTCCTTAATACTGAACTCTACACCGACTTCCCCAGGAATGTCATCGTTGGTTTAGGCGTCTCTGGGTCTAGACCAGCCAGTGTTAATATGTAATTTAGCACCTATCATCCCTTGCTCACACTCCTTAATACTTAACACCTCCTTTTAACACCTACTTCCCCAGGAATGTATGTTGGGAAATTAAATGTTAAAGTCTGTTTTTGATAAAGAAAGCATATGTTGTTTTTTCCCCAATAATCTACGATGTATTATTTCTTCCAGTTTAGTTTTTACAAATGAGAAAAGGGAAAAAATGTAGATTAGCAACAAGCTGTGTCCCTCAACAGCCCTGATTAACCAGCCCTCCGCAATTTCTCACAAAATGCAGCAAACTCCTCCACAATTTTTGGCAAATATTTCCACACTTTTCTATTGGCCCAGGCTATGAGCAATAGTTAGACAATCTCTACAGGACAAGTTGAAATCTGTAGCTTAGAGTTTAGTGCACTCGCCTTGCAAGTGAGAGGACCTTGGTTTGATTCCTGGGCAGGACAAACCCTTACTCCACACGTTTACCCAGCAGTAAGCAGTTGATTGAAGGATCACTTTTCCAATCTTCCCTTCAAAAAAATTTGGTCACTCAATCCACGACTGTTTGTGGGCACATCTGTGAGAAGTGCACGTGTCTTGAGTCACTCCAGCTCAGGGTTTTTGACTTGTCTGTGTGCAATTGGCTGCTGTGTTTCGCCCACAAAATACACTTTGCAGCATATTCTGTGAAACGCTTTGAGATGTCTCAAAGATGTGAAGGATTATTATTATATGTTTTCCATTTTCCTGTTAAAAACATTTATTAAGGCTTTGACCAGTGGTTTTCGACCTGGCTCAGGGGTGCTGTGAGAGTCTGCACGCAGTACAATCGAGACCGGGGGCTAAGTGTGCTGCCGCGTTCGCCCACAAATATACAGTCAATTCACTTTACAGTATATTCTGTGAAGCGCTTTGGGACGTCTAGAAGACGTGAAAAGCGCAATATCAAATGCAAGGATTATTATTATTATTATTAAGTGATGCTATTCAGTGTCCCTTGGCCTAACTCCCCACCATTAGCAGGTGACATTCAGCCATTCGGCCCCTGCTCTATCAAACTGCATCCCAGAGTCTCCCCTCCCTCCCTCCTCCAAGACCATCTCAAAACGTCTCTTAAAATGAGCTTTCAGTTGTCATCTTCCATCGCCCTCCCATCCCCCCACCCCCGGTTTGAGGAATGATTACTTTCGTGGTGAGGCTGACACTGATACTGGGTTAATGTAAACTGTGGTTTGTTGGATTTTGCTCTTTTTTCACAGAAGAGAGTATCTCTCTTCCCGCCTCCTCCCCTCCAACACACATACACACCACACACAGACACATACACCATACACACCACAAACAGATACCATACACACCACACACACAGACACATACACCATACACACCACAAACAGACATCACACACACCACACACACAGACACATACACCATACACACCACAAACAGACACCACACACAGACACATACACCATACACACCCACACAGACACATACACCATACACACCACACACAGACACCATGCACACCACACACGCATACACATCACCCACACACAATAACAACAAAATGACATTTGTAAAGCTCTTTCACGTCTGGAGGACGTCCCAAGGCGCTGAACAGTCAGTGTTTTGGACCCGAGCCGGGAGTCAGGATCAGGGAGGGTGGAGAGTGGGGGAGAATCAGGATGATCAAAGGCATGGTCGAAGAGATGGGTTTTAGAGGGGGTGAGGTGGAGGGCCTGCGGGGTGGAGTTTCAGAGAGTGGGGGCAGAGTGGCTGAAGGCCCGCCCGCCAATGGTGGAGCGAGCAAAGCAGGGGATGTGAAGGCCGGAGCTCTTTGAGTGGAGGGAGCGAGCAGGTTGTTAGGGGGTTAGGAGGTGGTAGAGATAGGGGGGAGCGAGACCATGAAGGGCTTTGAAGGTGCGGATTTTGAACTGTATGCTCTGTGTGATGGGAAGCCAGTGGAGTCGGGCGAGGATGGGGGAAATGGGGTCACGGAGTTTGGTGCGGGAGAGGACACGAGCTGCAGAGTTCGGGATGATCTGCAGCCCGTGGAGGGAGGAGTTGGGGGCCGACAAG